>NW_024733231.1:3124426-3145771 GCF_018991925.1 Homarus americanus
TGTGTGTGTGTGTGTGTGTGTGTGTGTGTGTGTGTGTGTGAAGTCTGTTTTATTTTGTGTTTTATTCTACTTTTATGGTATGACACATAAACCCTTAACATCCAGGTTCATTATTAAATTGGGGTTGTTTGTTGACGAGGCTTATTCCTGTGTTGGTTGTGGTGGTTTTTAGTGTGAACTCTGACTCTGTTTACCTGGGTTGGGATCAATGTGTAGTACCAGGTCCATCCCAGGCACAAACAGGTCCAGGTTGGTTCAGGTCCAGGTCCAGGTACAGGTCCAGGTAAGGTTAAGGTCCAGGTCGGGTGGTGGTGGTGGTGTTGGGGTGGTACAGGTTATGGTTCTGGTTAAATATTGTTATGGTAGAGTCTCAGTGCTATTTCTGTGCCATGATGATCGTTCTTCCTCCTTACTAAGACTTGAGGAAACTATCTCAACTACGAACCTTTGGAGATATTTGAGTCTGTTTCTGGGATTAGACGTTCTGGTAGGATTGGGTTTATTTTGGATTGGAATTGGTTTTCATTGGTGAGAATTGAGGAGGGAGGTTGGGGGGGGGGGGGTTGGGGGGGGGGGGGTTGGGGGGGGGGGGGGGGGGGTTGGGGGGGGGAAGGGTTGGTTCCGTCCATCCAACTTTGATGATGAAATATTATGACGATTGAAGTATTCTAGTCCCTTATATTGCCTGTGTCATCCACTCTTCCTTCCTTTCTGTTCCTTCGTTCCTTCCTTCCTTCCATCCACCCTTCCTTCTTTTCTTTCCTTCCTTCCTTCCGTGGAGGGGGGTGGGGGGGGGTGGTTAGGGTTTCTGGTGTGGAGGTTTTGCCCTAACGGGGGGTGTGGGTGGGGTTTTGTGGTGGGGGGGTGGGGGGCTTTTTCTTTGCTTGCTTGTGTTGGGGGGGGGGGGGGTGGTGTTGGTGGGGGGGTGTGGGGGGGAGAGAGAGGTAGGGGAGAGGGATGTAGGGGGGAGAGGGAAGGTAGAGAGAGAGAGGGGAGGTAGGAAGAGTGGTACCTCAAATCAACACCAAAGAACGAGTTAACTGGTCGCCATTAAGAGAGATTGGTGGTGAGTGGGTCCTCCTGATCCCTCTCTTCCTCTCCCTTCCTCCCTCTTCCTCCCCCTTCCTTCCCTCCCTTCCTCCCTTCCTTCCCTTCCTTCCCCCCTTCCTTCCCTTCCTCTTGTTCACCTCGCCTCCCATCCTTTCCCTCCTCTTGTCTGACCTCTTTCCTTCTCCCTCCTCTCATTTCCTCCCCTCCCCCTCCTCACCCAGGGCAACCTCGTTCATAATTAAGTTTTCTTTGTCCTCAAGAACTCTTCATTATGGAAGGGAGGGAGGGAGGAGTGGGAGGAAGTGAGGAGGGAGGAGGAAGATGAGGGAGGAGGGAGGAGGATGAGGAGATAGATGGAGTAAGATGGAAACTTTATCATTATCATCGTCATTATCACCGTCATTATCAACCGTCATTATCATCGTCATTATCACCGGTCATTATCAATCCGTCATTATCATCGTCATTATCAACCGTCATTATCAACGTCATTATCAACCGTCATTATTAACCGTCATTATCAACCGTCATTATCACCGTTATTATCACCGTCATTATCAACCGTCATTATCAACGTTATTATCACCGTCATTATCACCATCATTATCATCACTATCCCTGTGTTCACTGTCATTATCACCGTCACTATTGCCATTGTCGTTCTTAAGTTCATCATCATTGTCTGTACCTCGCCGTGAGTTCTCTTCCTCTCCTTCTTCCTATTTTGTTTCCTATTCTTCCTTCTCCTTTCTCCTTTCCACCACTTCTTCTTCCTTCCTTCTTCTCCCCCCCCTCTTCCCCTCCCTCCTCTCCTCTCTCATTCCGTACAAGTTCAGACAGATGTTTTTGCTGGCAGCGCAAGGATATGGTTAAAGAGGTGCTGGTCTGCTTCTTCCGCCTGCTCCCTCCCTGCTCCTCCTCCCCTTCTTCATCTCCTCCTCCTCTTTCATCTCCTCCTCCTCTTCCTCATCTCTCCTCCTCCTCCTCCTCCTTCTTTCATCTCCTCCTCCTCCTCTTCATCTCTCCCTCCTCCTCCCCTCTCTGCCTCCCTCTTTCCTCCTCCTCGTCTCCTCCCTCCTCTCCTCTTCATCTCCTCCTCTTCTTCATCTCTCTTCCTCTTCGTCTCCTCCTCCTCCTTCCTTTTTCGTCTCCTCCTCCTCCCTCCTCTTCATCTCCTCCTTTCTTCCTCCTCCTCTTCGTCACCATGTTCCGTCTCTTTTTACTGTTCCTTCTTTCCTCCTTTCTTCCTCTTTCCTCATGGATAGGTGATGGTCGGCAGGGAGGGAGAGTGTTGGAGACAGGGAGAATAAGATATGAGGGGAGAAGGGGGAATGGTTCATAGGGAGGGATGTGTGTAAGGGAGGTGGAGGGAGGGAGGGGATGGTTAAGGGAGTGTTGCTAGGAGGAGGGAGGGAGGGACGTGAGTGGTGGAGGCAAGGAGTGAGGAGGGAGACGTGGTTAAGGGTGTGCTAGGTAGTGAGGATTTATGTGTTGTGGGGGTCAGAATGTAAATGAGGGGAAATTTATATTACTTATAGTTAAGGAGATAGATACGTTGTTGGGGAGTGAGGGATTTTACTGTTGGGGGTAGGGACGCAACGTTGTTGGGGGTGAGGGGACGCAGCGTTGTTAGGGAGTGAGGGGACGCAACGTTGTTAGGGAGTGAGGGGACGCAACGTTGTTAGGGAGTGAGGGGACGCAACGTTGTTAGGGAGTGAGGGGACGCAACGTTTGTTGCAGGGGAGTGAGGGACCTTAACGTTGCTTTGAGGAGTTGAGGGAGAGTTGTGGAGGGAGGAGGGGGAGGAGGAAGGAGGGAGCTTTTAAGGAAGGGAAAGAAGGAGGGAGGTAGTCAGAGAAGGAGGGGAAACTGTTGCTACGGAGGTCAGGTATATACATCCGTCCAAGGGGAAACACACGTCGACAATCCTGCTCCTCTCTTTTGCCCTACACCTGTTGATCACAATTAATACACGGGTCACAGGTATATGGTACTGACGACTGAAGCCGTGTTTGTTACCTCTCTCTCTCTCTCTCTCTCTCTCTCTCTCTCTCTCTCTCTCTCTCTCCTTTCCACTAATCACTACACAGGTACACCCAAGCCCGTCTCTGGCAGTTAAGGCAAGTCATTAAGGCAGGTAATTGAAGAGGTGTTCTACTCACTCCCTGGGTCTTTGTGGTGCCTCTTAAAACAGTGTGGATTGTGGTTGTTGTGGTGGTGGTGGTGGTGGTTGTTGTTGTGATTGTGGTGGTGGTTGTTGTTGTTGTGGTTGTTGTTGTTGTTGTTGCCTTAGGTATCTTTCCAAGGTAATATTGACAACTACATTATTAATGATAGTAGAGTAGGTTGTCGTGTGTGTGTGTGTGTGTGTGTGTGTGTGTGTGTGTGTGTGTTAGTAATATGGAGGTAAAAAAACTAACAGAAAACGAGATAAAATTACGATGAAAGAAAATGAAAATAAATAGAAATTGAAATAAAAGGCCAAAATAATGTTATTTAAAGAGGGATGCTTATGTAGAAATTGACTTATACACAAGATTATATTTTAAAAATAGTTTACTTCAGACCAGCAACACAATAATGGCCTCTTAATTAATTTAGCACCTCTCATTCCGTGTTTGGAGAGATCCAAGGTCATATTTTATAGTCATTGAGCCTTAAATGTCAATGGTGTAACCGTAAAGTTGAATCTTCATCATTTAGTTTAAACCCAAAACCCATTCATTGGGGAGGAAAGTAAGTAGGTGGGGAGGAAAGTAGGTAGGTGGGGTGGAAAGTAGGTAGGTGGGGAGGAAAGTAGGTAGGTGGGGAGGAAAGTAGGTAGGTGGGGAGGAAAGTTGGTAGGTGGGGAGGAAAGTAGGTGTGTGTGTGTGCTGAGGAACGTTGAACATTGAAGTTTACTTAAGAGAAATTGGAACTCTAGCCCCTCCTGTTCCTCCTCCTCTCCTCCCCCTTCTCCTCTTTCTCTCCTCTTCTTCCTCCTCCTCAAGTTCTTGGTGGGGGTGGAGGAGGAGGAGGAGGAAGGAAGGAGGTAATAGGTACGAGAAGGTACTGTATAGGTGGTGGTGGTAATAGGCATATATAATAGGGAGACTAGATAGATTAATAGGGACGATTTAATTAGAGTGGGATGTAATGGGGTGGAATGGATCAATAGGGATGGTGTAATGAGGGGGGAATGCAGTGTAATGACGGGTCGATATATAGAGTGCATTGGATTTGAATATGGGGAAAGGTCCTAGCATTGGTTTTAAGGGGGCCCCCATTAGGACATAGGGTGAAAGGGAGGGTAAAGGGAGAGAAAGAAGGAAGGGAGGGAGAGGAAAAGTGAGGTAGTAGTAGTTTGTTTTGTTTGGATATTTTCTGTTTTTATTATATTTTTTATTTTATTGTTTTTATTTGTTTTTGTTGTTCCTGTTTTTATTATTATTATTATTATTATTCCTCCTGATGCCTCTTGTTGAAGGTTATCTGATGGTGTGTTTGTTTGATACATGAGGGGAGATAAAACACGAATTATGTTTGTGAACGAGGGAAGTGAGGGGAGAGGTAGGTGGAAAGGTGAGAGAGAGAGAGAGAGTTATGTTAGGGTAGAGAGCATGAAGCCAGGGTGAGGGGGGCAGGTGAGAGAGAGGGGGGTGAGTCAGACAGTATGACTGACTGACTAGAGGCAACAAGAGAGCATTGCCATATCCTCAGCTTATATTTTAGGGTTGCTATATATTGCCACATTATGTAGTTTTGCCATAGTTTTTATAAGAGTTGCCAAAACTATAAGAGTCGCCATAATGATGTATAAAAGTTGCCATATAGGAAGAGTTGCCAGTCACTGTTCTTGGTCCCGTGTGGTCGGAGGGAGGAACCTGTAGCGTGGGCGACCAATCACAGTGGTGGGTCTCTAGGGAAGGGGGGGGAGGGGGGGAGGGGAGGACGTTTTCCCCTCTCCATCACATCCCCTCAGTGTTGTACCTTCTCCCTCTACTTTCTCCCCTTCTCCCCACTTCCTCTCTCTCTTCTTTCTTTCTCCTCTACTCTCTTCCCTTTCTCTCCCTCTTCTTTCTACTTTTCCTTCTCCTTCATTACTCCCTCCTTTTCATCTTCCTATCTCCCTTTTTCTTCCTCCCTTTTATCCCTTTACCTACCTCCCCCTCTCTCTCTCTCTCTCTCTCTCTCTCTCTCTCTACCTGCAATCTGCTTTTAACTCACTCTCTCCCTACCACCACTTCCCCTCATTCCCTCCCTACCACCCTTTTCCCCTCACTCCCTCTACACCCTGTTTATGAGACGTGGTTGTTCCCCTTATCGCTGGGTCCCCTTTCCTGTCTCCCCTCTACTGCCCATTTTCGCCTCCCTTACTGATGCCTATTAATAATCTCCCTATTTACTGCTGTCCCGTATCACCTATTTTACACAAATTATTGAATTGTGTGTGTGTGTGCGTGTGTGTGTGTTTTGCGTGTCTAGAGGTGTGTGTAGGTTTGTGTGTATGTATGTAGGTTTGTGTGTATGTGCATGTGCTATTATTGTTATTATTATTATTATTTTATTATTATTATTATTATTATTTTACTTTGTCATCGTTAATTATCTCAGTATTCCTAGACACCGTTTTTATCACATTACGTTATTATTACAATTTCTTCTTCCTTTATTTATATCTCCTCTCTTCTTGGCCACCAGTAGGCAGCCAATATCCTTTCAGTAAAGTGTATTCAACTATATGACGTAATCTGAGTCAAGTTTCACATGACTCAATAGAGCTTTTGAGTTCGATAAAAATGACATTAAAAATTGTCAATATAATCCGGATTAACGGGAAGGGATGGAAGGGGGTGGGGGGGGTTGGTTGGTGGGGAATGGAAGGGGTGGAATAGGAAGGGGGATTGGGGTGGCTGCTGGGGTGTGGAAGGGTATGGAAGGGGGAGATGAAGAAAGGGGATTGGGGGTGGTTGCATCGAAGGTAACTATCCACAACTATCCACATGACCCCACACCTACCCACAATTTCCCACACCTACCCAAACGTACCCCACACCTTCCCACACATCCACACCTACCCACACTCCCAATAACCATGCCAGGGTCACCGCCAGCCCCGTGTGTGTGTGTGTGTAGTAGTAGTAGTAGCAGGAGGTGGGCGCCTCGAACTGGTTAACTACGTTACCGATAAGGGCAAATGGTTTCAGCCTTAACAAACAAGAATTTACAGATGCCATTGCTCTAAGGTACGGTTGGCCAGTAGATGGTTTGCCCTCCCAATGCGTGTGTGGCTATTCCTATGATGGCGATCACGCCATGGTTTGCAAGAAGGGGGGCTTCATATGCATGAGGCATGACGAGGTAAGGGATCTCACAGCAAATATGTTGAAGGAAACCTGCCGGGACGTCATGGTAGAACCGACCCTCCTTCCACTGGATGGCGAGATCCTCCAACACAGGACTTCAAACACATCTAACGAAGCCCGTGTGGACGTCAGTGCTCGAGGATTCTGGACGCGGGGACAGCGAGCTTTCTTCGACATCAGGATTTTTGATCCCATGGCCGCTTGTCACCGTAACCTAGCTCTCGATGCTGCACATAGGAGGAACGAGAACGACAAGAGAAGGGCATATGGGGAGAGAATTCAAAATGTTGATCAAGGCAGCTTCACTCCTCTAGTGTTCACAACCTCTGGTGGGATGGGCCCAAGTGCAAGATGTTTCTACGCCAGACTCGCGGAGCTGATCTCCGAACAGAAGCAGCAGCCCAGACGTTATGTCACAGCCTGGATGAGATGTCGACTGTCCTTCTCTCTCCTTCGGTCGGCTTTGCTCTGCCTCAGGGGAACGAGAGCTTCTGCCCCTACTCCGACAACTGCTGCAGATATCGACTATGAGGCTTCAGTCACTGAATGCCGCATGGATCTGCGGCTCAACTAATTTAACACAGATAGGATAGTTTCTTATGTATTAGGATATTTACTATTAAGGTAAATAAATGGTGGCGAAGGTGTGGCTATTGGGGGAGGCTGGAGGCCACGTAAAAAAAAAAAAAAAAGTAGTAGTAGTAGTAGTAATAGTAGTCTTACCACAACAGTGTCAACCCCGTCTTCTTTGAAATAGCCCGTAAGTTAATAAAAAAAGGTTTAAGCTAGCAGTACTCACTTACCACCCCCTGTACCTACCCTCTTCCCCCTACCTAACCCCTTCCCCCCTCCTTCTTCTTCCCCCTATTCTCTCTTTCTCCTCTCCCCTTTCTCCTCGTTCCATCCCACTAGATCCCTATCAATCTTTATTTATTTATTTTTCCACTAGAATCATTTAAAATTCCCTTCTCGCTCTCCCTCTCTCTCTCTCTCTCTCTCTCTCTCTCTCTCTTTCTATGTGTATCTTTCCGTTTTTTCATCCTATTTTTAATATTATATTGATTTTGTTGTTGTTCTTGGTCTTGTTTATCATATGTTTTCTTCCTTCATCAGTCTTCATCTTTTTCTTCTTCATTACCAACATCTCTCACTCCTCCTCTCACCTGTACCTTCCCCTCACCCCCTCCTCCTCACCCCCTCTCCCCTCACCCCTCCCCTCAGTGCTGCCGGAGGCGGGGTCCCAAGAGCTCTGGACCTCAACCATTTTATTCAGCAGGTGGAGGGGAAACAGGGATCAAGACGAGGGGAAGAGGGGACGACCTGGGGCCTTAAAGGGGACGTGGTAGGGGGCGCTGGACCGGTTCAGGGACGGTCCATGGTACAGGTCCACTGGGGAAAGAACAGGCCATGAAAGCTTACTAACGCAGCTAAAAAAAAAAATATCCAAAGTTCTGTGTCAGGAGAGTTGTGTCTGTGTTGGTGACGCGAAGGTATATAGCCTATGCGTCACTACCCGGGCGTAGATTATTGAGTGTGTGTGTGTGTGTGTGTGTGTGTGTGTGTGTGTGTGTGTGTGTGTGTGTGTGTGTGTGTGTGTGTGTGTGTGTGTGTGTGTGTGTGTGTGTGTGTGTGATAAATGTTTTGTTTACATACAGTACCTGAATCTAACAGGTTATTTTTCTCTTCTTTACAGGTAAATAAAGACGATACTTGTACCAGCCAGCCAGGTTTTGGATTCTAAACAGGTTCGTATGTTTTTTGTTTTTTTTATTCCTCGTCAGAAGAGATTGACTTCTATTATGTCTCTGGGGACGAATTAATGGAGGTACTGACGATAATGTTCCCCTAGAGACTCTACCGGTGACGTGAGGTAACACTGAGACTACCTTAATTTTGTTGTCGTCTTTAGTTGTCGCTGTTGTCGTCTTAACTGTCGTTGTTGTCGTTTTTAGTTGTCGTTGTTGTCGTCTTAGTGTTGTCGTCGTCTTAGTGTCGTCGATGTCGTTTTTATTCACCTTAGTTTTTTTTCTCTTTGCTTTGGATATACAACAGAGGAGCTGTTGTATATCCTCACAGTTGTGTTGTTGTTCCCGTCATCTCCAGGCAGTAGCATCCGTGTGTGTGTGTGTGTGTGTCAAATACAGTCACAAAATAACACACACACACACACACACACACACACACACACACACACACACACACACACACACACACACACACACACCACCTTTTCTGTCAGCCGCTTGACGGGCACTCAATACCGCCTCTCCAAAAAGCTGTCAGCCGTCAGCCGTCTGGTGTACGCTGATACTCCCTCGGCGTCAGCAGTCTGCCGCCTGACATGCACCAGCCTCCTTGGGGCGTGTGGCGGCAGCTGGAAGTGAAGGTTAAGTTACGTTGACAGGTTAGTTCAGGTCAGGTCAGGTCAAATCGTGTTACGTTACGTTATTAGGTCAAGTTGGGTCACTTTACGTTAGCTTGGGTTACATTATGTTAAGACGAGTCAGGTTAGGTTACCAAGTCAGATTACGGTTCGGTTAGGGTAAGTCTGAATGATGACGAGTAGATGTAATGTTAACCGTACTGAAAAATGTACTCGCAGCAGGCGGGGGCGAACGGTTGCCAGGCGAATGTTCAAAAGGGTTTTATTAGTGTAGAAGAGAATGCCTGGCGCTTAGCGGAGGTGGACGAGGAGAGGACCTACCCCCCCCCACCTCTCTCTCATACAGCCACACCATTCTTTTACAACCTACAGTGTTATCTGTTAGTTACGATCAAATTAAAACTCGCTCACCTTTTAGGAATTTTAGCGGCAACGTTATTTGTGCTCACGAGTAATCCGGTGTTAGTAAGTGTACGTTCTTGTGTACCGTGAGCGGATTACCGTGGATTGGTTCCCTGTGATGATGTAAGCTGGTGGATTTGTTGGGCAGGATGGCGAGTGATACCTGGACACTGGGAACGAAGCTCTCTGAAGATTTCCCTCTTCCTCCTCCGTGTATGTTTTATGTTAGGTTAGGTTAGGTTTAGGTTAGATTAGGTTAGGTTAGTTTCTTGTAATATTAACGCTAACCAAACCTTACCTTACCTTACCTTACCTTACCTTACCTTACCTTACCTTACCTTACCAAACCAGAAGCGAGAGGAGAGAAAATATAGTGTATATATACAGTAATTATTATCGGCTGACGTGACGGAATATTGTTGTGTGTGATATAACGTGACTAGTTGAAATGTGTGTGTGTGTGTGTGTGTGTGTGTGTGTGTGTGTGTGTGTGTGTGTGTGTGTGTGTGTGTGTGTGTGTGTGTGTGTGTGTGTGTGTGTGTGTGTGTGTGTGTGTGTGTGTGTGTGTGTGTGTGTGTGTGTGTGTGTGTGTGTGTGTGTGTGTGTGTGTGTGTGTGTGTGTGTGTGTGTGTGTGTGTGTGTGTGTGTGTGTGTGTGTGTGTGTGTGTGTGTGTGTGTGTGTGTGTGTGTGTGTGTGAACGAGCGTCTTGGTGATTATTTTTGTTTTAATAATAGATTAAAGGAGACAGGAAAGGATAGAGGTGAGAAGGATAGGGAGGGGGATGAGGAGGGGGGGAGGGGGAGGGGGGAGGAGATGAGAGGGGGGAGTGGGGGATGACAGGGAAGGATTTAAGAGGGGACAATATTGCAGTCGTTATGGATCCCCTCAGTTGTTACCCCTCAGTTGATGTCATTCTCCCCTCCCTTCCCCTCACTCTCACCTCCAGTTCTCCCCTCACCATCCCACACCCGTCATCTCCCCACACTCCTCACCTCCCCACACTCCATCTATTTTCCTATCTCCTCACCTGTCTTCCCTCTCCCTTCCCCTCTTCCCATCATCACTTCCCCTTTGTTCTATGTGACATCCCATCTTTTTTTCTTCCCCTTTCTATCTACCCACTTCCTCCTTCCTCCTTTCCTCTCTTTCCCTTCCCTCAGGCAAATTCCCCAGCTACGCCCCCCCACTCCCCTGACCCCCCCATACCAGCCCCCAGGCTAACAGCTGTTCTGTGTCCTCCTTATGCAATATAAACCTCTCTCTCTCTCTCTCTCTCTCTCAGACACCCTAACCTCCCTCCTCACACACATTCTCACATCCCCCTGCCAACTCCCCCTTCACACTCTTCACCCCAGACACGTATACGGATGCTGATTAATAATTTTGTATGTTGTCGCGAGTTCGGTACTGAAGGGTGGCTGACCGTATTGTACACACACACACACACACACACACACACACACACGGATTCTTAAAGGTTCGTACGTAAAGTTTTCTTCCTGACTAAAGATTTGAAGATGCATTTAATTTGTCCATTCATAGTGTCATAAAGATTGGGTTAAAGATGGAGCCGTAATTGGTCTGAGACTGTACCGTGAGGGAGGCGGAACACGCACACTGTACAGCCCTGTAAATGTATTCGATTCATATTATATCATTCTGTCTAAATCAAATGTAAATCTGTATATTTTCAACCACCGGCTGCAACTCTATTAATAAACCGTTTATTATTATTATTACACACACACACACACACACACACACACACACACACACACACACACACACACACACACACCCACACACACCTTCTAGTTGGGTAACATGAGAAAGAAGTGGAGGGAATGGGAGAGAGGGAGAGAGAAGGAAAGATGGAGAAGCAAGAGAGAGAGAATAAGATTGAGCTTATAGGAGGAGAAGGGATAGGTAAGAAGAAACTGAGATACGTGATAGGTGGATGGGTGATAGGTGGATAGATAGACAGACAGAGGGGAGGAAAGGCCCAGTATAGCACCAATAACACATAATGAATTGTCAATAAGGAGGATGTTTTTGCCTGGGTGAAAGGAGTAATTATGTATTAAAAGGGGGAGATAGTGTCATTAGGGGTGGGGTGCTGAGGGGAGGATATTTGGGGAGGGAAATAAAGGGGAGGATATTTAGTAAGGGGATGATATTTGGGAGGGAGGATATTTAGGAGGAAGGGGAAGGTGGGGAGGATGATTTAGGGGAGGGAAATAGAGGAGGTTAAATCAGGTTAAGAGGCATTGGGAACGTTTCTTATTGAACTCTGTAAGGTGTGTGTGTGTGTGTGTGTGTGTGGGTGCGTGCGTGTGTGTGTGTGTGTGTGTGTGTGTGTGTGTGTGTGTGTGTGTGTGTGTGTGTGTGTGTGTGTGTGTGTGTGTGTGTGTGTGTGTGTGTGTGTTTAAGATTTGTATTTAGGATGTGTCTGTGGCGTCAAAAGGGTCACTGAAACTAAGAGTTATTCATTCATTCATTCATTCATTCATTCATTCATTAGTAAAGATCGACATTTAATAGGTTCAGAGAGTCGAGTAATGTCGAGTGAGTTTAAAAAAAACTTTACCTATATTTTTTCAGCACATCAAGTTAGTTTTCAGATACAGTCAGTGAGAGATGCCAAGTGTCCTTCCACTCTTATGGGAGGGGGAGAATGGTGAGCCTTGGGGGGTGACCGTCCCTCTTCCACCTTAGTGGAGGGGAGAATGGTGAGCTCTGGTGGGGGGGTCACACTGTCCCTCTCCACCTTATGGGAGGGAGAATGGTGAGCCTTGGTGGGGGTCACACTGTCCCTCCACCTTATGGAGGGGGGGGAGAATGGTAGCCCTGGTGGGGGCACACTGTCCCTCCACTCTTATGTGGAGGAGAAATGGTGAGCCTTGGGGTCACACTGTCCCCCACTCTTATGGAGGGGAGAATGGTAGCCTTGTGAGGGGGCCACTGTCCCTCTCCACTTATGGGAGGGGAGAAGGTGCCTGGTGGGGGGTCACACTGTCCCCCCACTCTTATGGGAGGAGAATGGTGAGCCTTGTGGGGGTCACACTGTCCCCACTGTAAGGAGGGGAGAATGGTGAGCTCTGTGGGGGGTCACACTGTCCCTCCACTCTTATGGGAGGAGGGAGAATGGGCCTGGTGGGGCTCACACTGTCCCTCCACCTTATGGGAGGGGAGGAATGGTGAGCCTTGTGGGGTCACACTGTCCCTCCACTCTTATGGGAGGGGAGAATGGTGAGCCTGTGGGGTCACATCCTTCTCCACTCTATGGGAGGGGAGAATGGTGAGCTCTGGTGGGGGCACACTGTCCCTCCACCTTAGGGAGGGGGAGAATGGTGAGCCTTGGTGGGGGGTCACTGTCCCCCACTCTTATGGAGGAGAATGGTGAGCCTGGGGGGGTCACACTGTCCCTCCACTCTTATGGAGGGGGAGAATGTGAGCTCTTGTGGGGTGTCACACTGTCCCCCACCTTATGGAGGGGAATGGTGAGCCTGGGGCACACTGTCCCTCCACCTTATGGAGGGGGAGAATGGTGAGCCTCGGTGGTGGGGTCCCACTGTCCCTCCACTCATGGGAGGGGAGAATGGTGAGCTGTCGGTGGGGGTCACACTGTCCCTCCACTCTGGGAGGGAATGGCTTCAGTGGGGGCACACTGTCCCCCACCTATGGGAGGAGAATGGAGCCTGGTGGGGGGCACACTGTCCCTCTCCACTTTTATGGAGGGAGAATGGTGAGTCTCGGTGGTGGGGTTGCCACTGTCCCCCACTCATATGGAGGGGAGAATGGTGAGCTCTGGTGGGGGTTACACTGTCCCTTCCACTCTTATGGAGGGGGAGAATGGTGAGCCTGGTGGGGGCCACACTGTCCTCTCCACTCTTATGGAGGAGAATGGAGCCTTGTGGGGGGCCACTGTCCTCCCCACCTGTATGGGAGGGGGAGAATGGAGCCTGTGGGTCACACTGTCCCTCCACTCATGGAGGTGAGAATGGTGAGCCCTGGTCACTGTCCCTCCACCTTATGGGAGGGGAGAATGGAGCTCTTGGTGGGGGTCACACTGTCCCTCTCACTGTATGGAGGTGGAGAATGGTGAGCTCTCGGTGGGGTCACACTGTCCCTCCACTCTATGGGAGGGGAATGGTAGCCTGGTGGGGTCACACTGTCCCTCCACCGTATGGGAGGGGAATGGTGAGCCCTGGTGGGGGCCCTTCCACCTTGGGAGGGGAGAATGGTGAGTCTCGGGTGAGGGGGTCACACTGTCCCTCCACCTATGGAGGGGAGAATGGTGAGCCCTCGAGGGGGGGTCACACTGTCCCTCCACCTGCATGGGGAGGAGAATGGTGAGCCTTGGGTGGGGGTCACACTGTCCCTCTCACTCATGGAGGGGGAATGGTGAGCCTTGGGGGTTGCACTGTCCTCTACCTTATGGAGGGGAGAATGGTGAGCCAGTGCACTGTCCCTCCTGTATGGGAGGGGGGAGAATGGTGAGCTCTGTGGGGTCACACTGTCCTCCACTCTTATGGGAGGGAGAATGGTGAGCCTGGTGGGGGGGTCACACTGTCCCTCCCCACCTGTGGGAGGGAGAATGGTGAGCCTGGTGGGGGGTCACACTGTCCTCTCCCTCATGGGAGGGGAGAATGGTGAGCCTGGTGGGGGTCCATCCACACCGTCACTAGATCTACCGTCTTGTCTCTGTTGACTCGAGGAAAACATCAGGTTGAATGGGGAGGTTTTTCAGCTTGTCATGATTATCTGAGTGTAAAGACTACTGACGGGTTGTGTAAGGCTGTGTTAAGACTTGATTGTGTTAAGACTTGATTGTGTAAGGCTGTGTTAAGACTTGATTGTAAGGCTGTGTTAAGACTTGGATTGTGTAAGGCTGAAGACTGATTGTGTAAGGTCTGTGTTGGTACTTGATTGTGTAAGGCTTGATTGTGTAAGGCTGTGTAAGAGTTTGATTGTGTTAAGACTTGATTGTTTGGCTTGTTAAGACTTGATTGTAAGGCTGGTTAAGACTTGATTGTGTAAGGCTGTAAGTTAAGACTTGATTGTGTTAAGACTTGATTGTTTAGCAAGACTTGATTGTGTAAGGCTGTGTTAAGACTTGATTGTGTTAAGACTTGATTGTTTAAAGGTAAGACTTGATTGTGTGATGGTTGATTGTGTAAGACTTGATTGTGTAAGACTGTGTGGGGGAAAAGCCTTAATACAGAGGCTATGTAACCCCCCCGTCCTTCTTCTTGGTGGCATTGGGTTGTGTGTGTTGTGTGGTGTGTTGTGGTGTTGTGGTGTGTGTTGAGCCTAGAGACTAGAACACAACATACCAGTAGACAACATACACCTAAACAGTGTAGTTCACGGGTCAGCCTCAGGTGGGGGGAGTATTTCACACCAGTTGTTGCCCTGACACTTCAATAGCCCTCCATCATCGATTGTACTCCAGCTGACAGGGAGGGAGGAGGAGGAAGGAGTGGAGGAGTTGAGGGAAGGAGTGGGAGGAGTGGAGGAAGGGGTAAAGAACAGGAAAGAGAGGGATAGGGTGAAGGAAGGAATAGATTGGGGAGATGTAGAGAAACTAGTGGGGGATAGGGATGGATGAGGGGTGGAGATGAAGGTGAGGGAGAGGGGGGATAGGGATGGGGAGGGGTGGAGGAGAAGGGAGGAGATGGGGGGGGAAGGGATGGGTGAGGGGTGGAGATAAAGGTGAGGGGAGATGAGGGGATAGGGATGGGTAGGGGGTGGAGATAAAGGTGAGGGAGATGTGGGGGATAGGGGATGGGTGAGGGGTGGAGATAAAGGTGAGGGAGATGGGGGGGTGATTTACCTTCCGGGTGGCAGATTAAATTAGGCCTCAGATGTAACCTAACCTAACCCAACCTACCAATAGGTCAAATATGAGTGGCTCAAGTCCTACTGGGTGCTACAACAACCATATTAATTACGGTAGATTGGGGCCATTAGACTTAGGCTTCATTGGAGGTGAGGGCTATAGACTAGGGCTTCATTGGTTAGGTTAGCCCATTAGGACTGGGGCCAGACTAGGCATCGTTGTTGTTGGGCCTTCTAATCTATTCATTGGGCCCAGTCATAACAGACCCAAACTGTTAGGATCTGTTATAGACTGGGGCCCCATAAAGAGGTTAGTTTAGGTCTGTTAGGACTGGGGCCCCCTAAGGTTAGGGTTAGTTGGCCTGTTAGACTGGGGCCCCATATAAGGGGTTAGGTTGGGGCCTGTTAGGACTGGGGCCCAAATCATGTGGTTAGGTTAGGTTGGCCTGTTAGGACTGGGCCCCATGACTCACACATCACCATCTGTATGTAAACAACAACAACGGATCTTCTTAATGTAACAACCGCCATCTTTATTTTATAACCGAACTGGGCCGATAATTGAGGCTTTAGCAACACCTGTTCGCCAATGAAATTATCCGGATGTTCTAACCGCGGCCGGATAAACGATGAAATCTTCGCTATCCGGATCCTGGTGAAACAAATTTGAAATATATTGATATGCACCGTTATGGGATATTTACGACCGGATTCAGGATAATGTCATAATTCGGTCTTGAATGTTACTACCGTCCGGATACGGGATAATGATGTTGTTTGAATACGGAATATTGACTTCCGGAAAAGTTTATTTGTTTGAGTTGTTATTTGGTTACCCGTGTTTTCAAAGCTGTTGTTTACAATTACTGCATGGTTATGCAAACACTGGTAAAACATGTCTGCCAATTTTACATAACGGTAGCGGTATTTGTAAAACTTGGAAGTTAAACCGAATCTGCAGAAATTAGTGAGAAGTTTTATTTTGGTTTTATTTGTATTTTCGTTGTTTGAATGTAGGTGTTTTATTTTTTTATTTTTGTGTGGTTTTGTGTTTTATTTTGGGTTTATTGGTGTGTGTGTTGAGTTTTAATGTGTTTATTTTGTTTATTGAGTGTTTGTGTTTTTTTGTATTCATTGTTGATTTATTCTCGTCATTATTGGTTATTATTATTATTATTGTTATATATTATTATTATTATTAATTATCGAGTATAATGAATAAAACCACTTGAGTATTAGAATCAAAGGCACTTGAGTAAGATGAATGAAGGCACTTGAGTATGATGAATGAAGTCCATAATACCTTGAGATGAGAAGGAATGAAGTGTTTGAGATGCTGTTTATCCGCTTCTGGACGTGGGGCGACAAGTTCATCTGGCTGCCCTGTTGTTGTTGTTGTTGTTGTTGTTGTAGTAGTTGTTGCAGTAGTTGTTGTTGTTTTGTTTTGTTGTTGTTGTTCTTCGCTTATTTGTTAATTTAAAGAGACTTGTGATGAATGGAAGAACAGCCTCTGTCGTCTAAGGTTTGGTTTTAAGTTGCGCAGTAAAATTATGTGGGGTTAGGTTAGGTTAATGTTGGGTTGGTTACGTTACGTTAGTGGTAACAGGTCAGACTGTGTCAGGCTGTCAGGGTCAGGTCGAGGTAAGGTTAAGTGATAGGTTAGGTTAACTTGGAAAACACAGCCAATAATGGTGAGGAAGGTGATGGGTGACTGTGCAATGGTGATGGTGACAGTGCTGAAAGGTGATGGTGACAGTCTGAATGGTGATGGTGACAGTCTGAAAGGTGATGGTGACAGTCTGAAAGGTGATGGTGACTGTCTGGAAAGGATGGTGATGTCTGGAAAGGTGATGGTGACAGGATAGTGACAATGCACCAAGCAGCTGTCTCATCCTGGCCATGTTTAAATCTCACCACCACCACCACATTAAACATTCCTTCACTACCACGAGGCCAGACAAGGTAAATATTGGTTCTCATCACCAATGTTTATAGTGACCATGTTAATGTATTCTGATTAAACATTGACTTGTGTAAGAACTTTGTATATTACTTGAAACTTTAATGCCTGTGTGTGTGTGTGTGTGTGTGTGTGTGTGTGTGTGTGTGTGTGTGTGTGTGTGTGTGTGTGTGTGTGTGTGTGTGTGTGTGTGTGTGTGTGTGTGTGTGTGTGTGTGTGTGATACAAGGTTCTGGCAACACTGGAGTTATATGGACATACAGACGGTGGTGGACTGTGGTGGTGGTGGACGGTGATCTGGTGGTGGTGGTGACGTGGGGACGGTGTGTGGTGGGTGTGTGGACGGTGACTGTGGTGGTGGACGGTGGTGGTGGTGGTGGTGGACGGTGGCTGTGGTGGTGGTGACGGTGGCTGTGTGGTGGTGGTGGTGGTGGACGGTGACTGTGGTGGTGGTGGTGGAGGTGGTGGACGGACTGTGTGTGTGGACGGTGGCTGTGTTGGAGGTGGTCGATACTGATCCTGCCTTGTTGATTTCATATTCACCACACTATCTTGTTCACTGTGTTGAACTGTTGGGACTGTGATGGAGCTGTGGTTGTAGGGTGGAGGTCTGTTTGTGTGGTGGAGCTGTGGTAGAAGGCATCCCAGGCCACTTGGCTGGTGATGACTTCAGGCCTTGTGGGGGAAGGAGCCTGAATTGGTCTTGACGCTTATGACCAGATGAATAAATTGGGGTTTACATTGATGGGTAAGTGGCCTTCCACTTACCTAATGTGAGATGGGGAGGAGAGGCCACTTACCTAATGTGGGAGATGGGAGGAGAGGGCCACTTACCTAATGTGGGAGATGGGGAGAGAGGCCACTTACCTATTGTGAGAGGATGAGAGGCCACTATTTAATGTGGAGATGGAGGAGAGGCCACTAAACCCAATACGAGAGATATGTTTCAGTATAAAGTGAATCCTCGAACCACCGAACCACAACACAGAATGACAAAAAAGATTCATATATTAGTGAATCCTGAACCACCGAACCATAATACAGAATGACAAAAAGATTCATATTAAGTGAATCCTTAACCACTGAACCACAAAAACAGAATCACAAAAAGATTCATATATTAGTGAATCCTGAACCACTGAACCCCGACACTGATTCGTTGTGCTGAAGTTGAACCTGGTGAGGTCCCTGCACACTGAGGGTCCTCCTGGCTTACTGTTGAAGGTTTATGCATCATCCTAAAATAGAAAAGAATTGATATTTTTGGTTGGTTTATGGAGAAATTAGGTGGAAGGCGGAGCTCTGTGAGGAAATTAGCTGGGTATAGGTTTTGATTGTGGAGGAAAGTTTATGGATTGTGGATTTTTTTTTTTTTTTGAGAGAGAGAGGGTGAGGGAGGGAGGTAGATAGAGGTTGGGATGGGAGAGAGAGAGGTGGTGGGATGGATGAGTGCTGTGTGTGGACAGAAGCGGGATCTTGTGGTGTTTTCTTGAACTAATACGAGTTGATTGAAAAACAATGCATTTAACTTCATGTTTTGGTAAGAGTTGGTGAGATACAATTCGTAAAGACGAGTTTGTTTGATGATTTGTTTATTTTTATTTCTTTTTGCTTTTAGATTTATTATTATTATTATTATTATTATTATTATTATTGATATTATTATTATTATTATTATTATTATTATTATTATTATTATTATTATTATTATGGAGAAGGGTGATAGTGGTGGTGAAGGGTGGTGGTGAAGGGTGATGTGGAGGGTGGAGGGTTAGTGGTGAAGGGTTAATGGTGAAGGGTTAATGGTGAAGGGTTACCGGTGAAGGGTTAATGGTGAAGGGTTAACAGAAGGTTACAGATCAGCTGACCAACTACAGTATTTAATCTTGGATGTGACACGATTTTGTCCTCCACACAGTCAATGTTGTAGTGTGTGTGTGTGTGTGTGTGTGTGTGTGTGTGTGTGTGTGTGTGTGTGTGTGTGTGTGTGTAGAGATAGCGCTCTCTCTCACTAACGCAACTTTTTTTTCCTTTATTTTTCGTTTGATTATTTTTTTTCAACCTTTATTCGATTTTATTTAATATATCAACAATACAAAAATTACTCATTTTATACCTGTATGAATAATTAAATAAGTATATATATATTTATTTTTATTTTGAAACGAAATGACAAAAATATTTTAGCAATAGAAAAACTAAAGATGTTTTGATTATAATTACCAGTTATACTTTATAAAATATAGAGTTATGATAAGAAATAAAAATACGTTTAATTTACTGGAATGCATCTTTTTATAATTGCATTTTATCCTATGATTGACTGAGCTGTTTTTTTTATACACTTTTTTTCAAAACTAGATTAAGTTTTGTAGCTTAACTGAGCCTGGTAAACCTGTGTGGTGTGGGGCGTTCTTGGCAGATATTCGAGGCATACTGGGTAATGCAAGCAGAGGCATACTGGGTGTTGTGAGGCATACTGAGTAATAGAAGGAAACTATTGGTAACAAGATATTTAGTTACGAGAACGTCAGACATAATTTTTTTTCCCGTGGCTACAAAAAAAAAAAAAAGGTGGAACCTGTTAACATTACATTGCAGCGTTACGGCTATGAATAAATATGAGCAACAATGGGTGAATCCTGGTAGTAATGTGGTCGTTACTAGTGTGTGTGTGTGTGTGTGTGTGTGTGTGTGTGTGTGTGTGTGTGTTCTCTCTCTCTATCCTTTCTCCTTTCTAATCTTGCCTCTTCCTTCCTTCCTTCCTCCTCTTACCTAATCTTCACCTCTAGTCGGTCTCAATGTCTTCATCCTCCCCTCCTCTCCACTTCCTCCCTTCTTCTCCCTTCTTCCCCTTCCTCTCCCTCTTTCTTCTTTTTCTTTTTGCTCTTTTCCTCCCTCTTCTTCTGATCTCTTCCAATTCCCTACTCCCATTCTACTTCTTCTTCTTTAATCTTTTCCTCCCTCTTTGTTTTATCGTCTTGTTATTATCCATAACACTCCCTATAATTAGTTATATAAAACCTTTAAATAATCAAACGAAGAAATTAAGGTTTATATTTTGCCACAAAAATAATGACGATTTAAATTGGAAAAATAAATTGTTAAAATAAATAATTCGTATTCATAAACAGTGCACGTTCCCTCCCTCCTCTCCCTCCTCTCTCCCTCCTCCCCGTCTCCGTCTCCTCCTTGTTTTAATCATATGTAATTGCCTAGGGGATTAGCTGGAGCACAACAAATTGGGTATTTCTTTATTCATTAACTCTAATCAGGACATTAAAACTGATTCTAGTGTTTTTGAGTATTGTACAATGATAACGGTGTGTGTGTGTGTGTGTGTGTGTGTGTGTGTGTGTGTGTGTGTGTGTTAGTGGATGGAGTGAGTGAGTGAACGAGTGAGGAATGTGGGGCATACTAGGCGGTGGGGGTGGGAGAGGTAAGGTAAACATGGGTGGTGTGTGGTGAGTGGTAGTGGTGGTGGTGGTGGTGGTGGCAGAGGGTGGTGGTGGTAGAGGTGGTGTGGTGGTGGTGGTAGAGTGTGGGTGGTGGTGGTAGTGGGTAGTGGTAGAGGTGGTGGTGTGGTGGTGGTAGAGGTGGTGGTGGTGGTGTTAGGAGGTGGTGGTGGTGGTGGTAGAGGTGGTGGTAGTGGTGGTGGTGGTGGTGGTGGTGGTGTGTGTGGTGGTGCTGGTAGAGGTGGGTGGGTGGGTAGAGGTGGGTGGTGGTGGTGTGTGGTAGTGGTGGGAGTGTGGTGGTGGTAGTGGTGGTGGTGGTGGTGGTGTGTGGCAGTGGTGGTAGAGGTGGTGGTGGTGGTGTGGTAGTGGTGGTGGTGGTGGTGGTGGTAGAGGTGGTGGTGGTGGTGGTGGTGGTGTGTGGCAGTGGTGGTAGAGGTGGTGGTGGTGGTGTTCAGCTGGACAAAAATCTGTGCAGGGTGAAATTGAGCCTGGCAACTCTGGTACATTGAGCCTGTTTTAGTCTGTGTGTGATGGTGTTGTTGGTCGCGTGGTGGCAATGGTGGGGTGATGGTAGTTGTGATGGTGGTGGGGTGATGGTGGTGGGGTGATGGTAGGTGGGGGGTGATGGCAGGTGGGTAAGGTGATGGTAGTGGTGGGGTGATGCAGGTGGCGGGGGTGATGGCGGGGGGTGATGGTAGTGGTGTGGTGTGTGTGGTGGTGGTGTGTGTGGTAGTGGTGGTGGTGTGTGGTAGTGGTGGTCGTGTGTGTGGTAGTGGTGGTGTGTAGTGGTGGTGGTGTGTGGTAGTGGTGGTGGTGTGTGGTGGGTGGGTGTGTGGTAGTGGTGGTGGTGTGTGTGTGGTGGTGGTGGTGTGTGGTAGTGGTGGTGGTGTGGTAGTGGTGGTGGTAGTG
>NW_024733231.1:3145871-3168371 GCF_018991925.1 Homarus americanus
CTCCTCACAACACCTCCCTCAGTCTCTCCTCACTGTCCTCCCTCACTGTCTCTCTTCCAATACTCCCTCACTGTCTCTCCCTCACAACACCTTTCTCCACAATACCCCTAACACCCTCTACCCCTACCCCCCCACCCCACCCTCCCTACCCTACCCTGCCCACACCCCCACCCCCACCTACCTACCCCACCCCTACCCTGCCCCTACCCTACCCTACCCCACCCCGCCCTGCCCCACCCTGCCCTACCCCCAGGCACCGTGAGACCTTCCTCCACAAGTTCATTAGCCGCTGTAAATAACCCAACACAGGTAATTGGTATTTTCCTATTAGTTTCCCGTCGCCTCAAATCGCCTCATAATTCACACGTATGAGGTAACGGTGGGTAAACGGTGATTGGGGCTTTGAAATGGTGATTGAGTCTTTGAAATGGTGATTGGGACTTTTTAAACGGTGATTGGGACGTATAAACGGTGATTGGGACTTATAAACGGTGATTGCGACTTATAAACGGTGATTGCGACTTATAAACGGTGATTGCGACTTATAAACGGAACTGATGTATATATGTATGTATCATTGTGTATAACGTTGTATGTATGTGTGTGTGTGTGTGTGTACTAATATGTGTATGCATTAGTGTGTATACTAATGTTGTGTATGGACCTGTGTGTACATTACTGGTGTATGTACAGTATGTATCAGTGTGTGTACTATTGTGTGTATGTGTCACTGTGTAATGGTATGTGTGCGTATGTGTCAATCTGTGTCAACATGGTAATTAATATATGGTCAGGTAAGAGCTGACTCACCTGAGGATCACTAATGACTTTCCCCGCCTTTTTTTCCCCTACATCTCCATTCCTCTTGTCCCCCACGTGGTCCAGGAAGGTACAATGGGGAAAAAATGTTAGCGCAGATTTTAATGAGGAAAAAAACAGCCTTTTTTTTTGCAGTGAATGTTGAGTCGTTATTGCAGTGTGTGTAACGTGTGGGGGGGGGTGTGATGGGAAGTGGGCTAGAGTGGTGTGATTAGGTTAGGTTAGGTTAAGTTGTATCGTGTTGGGTTAAGTTAGTTTAAGTTGGGTTAAATTGGGTTAAGATGCATTAAATTGGGTTAGGTTAGGTTAGATTAAAGTAGCTTGGGTTAATAAAAGGGGGGGGGGTAATTTTTTTATTTTGGATAAACCTAAAAAAAAATTTGCATCTTTTCCCAGGATGGTGAGGAGTTGGAAAGGACTCCAATGGGCAGTCTTGTGAAAACCCTTGTTGGGGGAGAGGGGAGAGAGGGGGGAAGAGAGGGGAGGGAAGGGGAGGGGAAAGAGAGGAGAGGAGGAGAAAAGAGAGAGGAGAATGCTTCATCTTCTTTTCTCTTTAGTTTTCATATATCTTTGATTTCTCTCATTTATCTTCGTTATCCTTCTCTTTCCCTCATTTATTTTCGTTTTCTCCTGGTCTCTGATTTAGCTTTTTTTTGCCATTCGTTCATTTATCATAATTTTCTTCTCTCCCTCATTTATTTTCCTTGTCTTTTCCTCTTTCCTTCTTCCTCTTCTTACGTCCTGCTCCTTTCTTTCTCCCTTTCTCTCTGCCTCTTCCTACGTTCTCCTTTACTTCCTCCTCCTCCCCCTCCTCTTCCTCCTCTTCCTCCTTCTCCCCTTCCTTCTGCATCTTCCTCCCCTTCCTCTTCCTCCTCCTCCTCTACCACCTCCTCCTCCACCGTGACCTGGACCGGGGGTTGAAGGACGACTTAACCTTGATTCTTTCTCAAGTGTTGACTGAAGGCTCACTGACGGTCTCTGCTGGGCCTCCTACCTCTCTCTCTCTCTCTCTCAACAAATAATTCAAGAGTAACATCAAGTCTCTTAACTGAATCACCCGGACAACTCAATTTCCCTCACTGAGTCACCAAAACACAGATTTTCCTCAGTGAGTCAGAGAAGCGCAGATATTTCCCCCCATACTGAGTCACAAACACTACCATTTTCCCCTCGCTGAGTATTTCCCCTCAGTGAGTCAGAAACACGACAATTTCCCCAGGGTGAGGTACTGCAGGTGTGAGGGGAGTGAGTTATTCTAGGAGGAGAGACTGCTTCAGTGTTGCTGGGGGTGTACAGATATAAATAACTCCAGAGGTAATTGTTATGTTTCCTTCCTCCCTGCCTCTCTCCTCCCTACTCTCCTCCCCTACCTCCTCCCTCCCCTACTCCCTCCCCTCCATCCCCCTCCTCCTCCCTCCCCTCCCCTCTCCTCCCTCCCCACTCCTCTCCTCCCCCCACTCTCCTCCTCTCCCCTCCCCTCCCCTCCCCTCTCTCCCTCCCCTCCCTCCCTTACTGTCCTCCCCTTCCCTTGACCCTCCTTCACCTCTCACCTTTCTACCACCTTCCCCCCTCCCATTACCCTCACCTCCCCTCCCCTGTGTGTGTGTGTGTAGTCACGTCAACCATGGTACAGCAGTTAGTACCTTAACCTTACACCAATTACCCCAATTAGTGGCTTTATATCACCTGACTCACCTTGACCTTATTTATCATATCAAACACCTGAAAATTCATTAATGACCACAGATAAACAAATAAGGTATATCCAAATTAAACTACTATTAATATCTCTCTAAATCCAAAAAATTAATATTAGTTTCAGTATATTTAACCCATAAGACCAAAACAAAATAATTACCTATTCAGAGTCAGTGATTTTTTTTTAAGACAACCAAAACGTGAATTACAAGTCGTGATATCATACTCATGTACCTACAGGTGAACCGGTCGGCCCCGTGTCTCTGTGTTTACTAACCTGAGTGGCACGTGTTGGAGGAAACGTAGGGGAAGTAGCCTGCCACGTCAACCAGCTGTCCCGCCTACCAAGATGTATCACCGACCGACCACACAGGAAGGAGGGAGTCAATGAGGGGGGAGGATGTGGGGAAGGGAAGGTGAAGGATCCGTGTATATACTCCCTTGGCTAATACCACCATTATCATCATCTGTCTACCTATCTGTCTATCTATCTATCTATCTATCTATCTATCTATCTATCTATCTATCTATCTACTACCACCATTTATCTACCACCATCCTCATTTACCTCTATCCCCTACTCTATCATCACCAAAACTACCACCTATCTACCCACACAATCACTACCACCTACCACAACCACCACCCCTACTACCCCAACCACCTACCTACTAGCTTTACCCCCAACCACCACCCCAACCCACCACCCCCAACCACCCCCAACCACCCCAACTTAACCACCACAGTTTATCTTTACCCCTCTGAGTTGTCTCTGTGTTTTTCTCCCAGTGTCTGAATCACCGAGCTCACATTTGATCACCTCATGGCTATATTTTGATCACGTGGCTATATTTTGATCACTAAATGGCTATATTACGGCCTATTACAATCTGAAACATCATACCGGAGAGAGATCACCTCCAGTAAATAATATAATACAACCTTCTCTTTGAAACCCTCATTGCCGCTCTCTCTACGGCTATATTTTTCTCCTCGTGGGCACCTGAGTCATGAGGGGGCGCGGCCTTTGACCACCAAGAAGGGACTGATTGACGACAATGACTAGGAATCACACACGCCGTCAGCCGCATCAGATCTGGCCGCCGGTGTGTGGTGTATTGGAGGAGGGGGTGGTTGGGAGTTGTTGTTGGGGAGGGAGGGGGGGTAGGGGGTGATGTTGGTGGGGGTGATGCTTGTTACATGTGAACGTTACTGTCTTGTGTTACTTAAGGTCGTAGTTAATTATGAACGTTTTCTATCTTGTGTTACTTAAAGTCGTAGTTAATTATGAACGTTTTCTATCTTGTGTTACTTAAAGTCGTAGTTAATTATGAACGTTTTCTATCTTGTGTTACTTAAGGTCGTAGTTACTTATCAACATATTTTTGTCCTGTTAAGGCCGTAGTTACCGTTTAAAGGCTTCAACCATAAACAGATTCTGCCTCATTTAACATATCTGAATATTTAGTAGTGCGTAGTTTGGATTAGAAGGAATTTCATGAGAGAAACTTGCAAGTGTCCAGGAATTTTGTCCACAACTGTACAGGAGGTTTTTAGCACATGTCTGTTTATGTCTCGAGTGTTTGGGAAGATGTAGTAGTGGTTGTATTTGTCTGTCTGTCTGTGTCTGTCTGTCTAATTTAGGTTTTTCGGTGGGAAGCATTTACATTGTTTCGTGTGGCTGAGCTTGTGGTTATCGTGGGGTATAAACACACACACACACACACACACACACCAATGAAAGTGTGTGTGTGTGTATGTATGTGTGTGTGTGTGTGTGTGTGTGTGTGTGTGTGTGTGTGTGTGTGTGTGTGTGTGTGTGTGTGTGTGTGTGTGTGTGTGTGTGTGTTTGTGTGAAAAATCTCTGTATGATTCACGCAAGATTATGTGACCGCGTGTAAGAGTCAGGGTCACACACGTGGATCATTAACAACTGAGTAATTGGCCTGCAGAATAAATAAAATAAAATTCCCATGATTGTCGTTTTGGTCACAGAAGTGGTAAATGTGAGGCTTTATCCCACTGGGGTTGGTTAGGTTAGGTTAATGTTACTAATTCCGTATTGGGTTCTCTGTTGCTGTTTTATTCGCGGTCAGGTTACGTAATGGGAGTCTTATTTGGGGTCAGGTCAGGTAATGGTTAGTTTTAATTGGGGTCAGGTCGCATAATGTTCACGTAATGAGCAGTTAATTGGGGTCAGGTCACGTAAACGGTCAGTTTTAATTGGGGTCAGGTCTTGTAATGGTTTTGTTTTAATTGGGGTCAGGTCACATAATGGTCAGTTTTAATTGGGAGTCATGTCGCATAATGTTCACTTAATGAGCAGTTAATTGGGGTCAGGTCACGTGATGAGCAGTTAATTGGGGACAGGTCACGTGATGAGCAGTTAATTGGGGACAGGTCACGTGATGAGCAGTTAATTGGGTCAGGTCACGTAATGGTCACTTTTAATTGGGTATGGGTCAAAGAAGTAGCGTATCTCCTGAAGAATATGCACACCCCTAGATTATTTCAACCTAAACCTAACCTAAACCTACCTGGGGGTTTAGGTTGGGATTGGTTAGAGAAAGGAGTTAGGTTGGAGGTTTTGGGGGTTTAATGATCAGGTGAAATAAACCAGGCTATTTAATCTTCCCGTGATCAAAAAGTTGTATTTTTCCATCTTAATTGTATGTATTTTTTATGTTTTATTTGCTTGTGTTTGTATTTGATTACTGTATTTAATATATAATCCTCTTATTTATTTATTTGTTTATTTGTTTGTTTATGAATGAATGAGTGAAGTGTTTGGGTGGACGAGTAACACCTATTTGGCAGTCTCTCTCTCTCTCTCTCTCTCTCTCTCTCTCTCTCTCTCTGTGATGAAAGTTGGCACCTCACCACCCAACTGACCCTCCTCCCTGGCACCTGACCCACACACACACACACACACACACACACACACAAGAAAGCTGACTGACAGACCCTGATTGCATTATAATCCTCTGTTTCATCAGTTGATCTCATGATTCTCTTGTCCAGAATATTGATCGATTCGGAATGAAATTAACTTGTAAAAACGATAAAATATTCAGTGTGGGATTTTAAACCGGATTTATTTAGAGACGTCAGAACGGATTTTAGGTGTTGAGGTCCGGTAATTCCCCCCCCCCAGGTGGTGACGGTATGGCATAAAGGTCTTGTGGTAATTTGCATATGAATAAAATTGAACCTAGTAATGATGTTAGTTATTTACTGTATATTAAATTCATTGGTTTAAAATTTGATTAGAGTTGAGAATGTTGTGAATGTGTATGTTGGGAGAATGTGTAAGGTGTGTATGTATGTATGTGTGTGTTTGTGCGTGTGTGTGTGTGTATGGTGTGAGTGAAGGAAAGGCTCTCTTATCTGGCTGAGTTACAAGAGTGGGCTCATGCTGGTTGAACAAGTTAGGAGTTAGTGCTGCTGCTTAAAACTGTCGTGTGAGCGTTTGTCTAGACTTGCCGCACCCTACTTCATGTTGTCTTAGGTCCTGTGTGTGTGTGTGTGTGTGTGTGTGTGTGTGTGTGTGTGTGTGTGTGTGTGTGTGTGTGTGTGTGTGTGTGTGTGTGTGTGTGTGCTCTCTCTTCGTCGTCTTGTGAAATGAGATGTTTACTAAATTATTTTGATGTAACAACGAAATAAGGTTAGGTTAGGTTAGATTGAGTTAGGTTACGTTGTCGATATTGTTGGTTAGGTTAGGTTGTGGTTAGGTTAGGTTGTGGTTAGGTTAGGTTGTGGTTAGGTTAGGTTGTGGTTAGGTTAGGTTAGGTTGCCGTGTTTATTATAAAGGGTGTGGCTGTGTTGTGGGATATACTGACTGTACACAGTATGCTAGCGTGGAATCATCCGGTCAACAATGTATCGCTTGATCTTCAATTTGAGGTTAATTTCTCGCATGACGGCTCTTGTGTTGGGGGGTGGAGTGCTTGAGAAGGGGGAGGAGGGGAGTTAGTGGGCATGCAGCAGAGAGAGGGGGTGGTGCTTGTTGAGGGTGGGTGCTTGAGAGAAGGGGAGGGGGGTTAGTGGGCATGCAGCAGAGAGGGTGGGTGGTGCTTGAGAGAGGGGTGGGTGCTTGAGAGAAGGGGAGGAGTTAGTGGGCATGCAGCAGAGTGAGGGGTGGTGCTTGAGAGAGTGCTTGAGAAGGGGGAGGAGGGGGAGTTAGTGGGCATGCAGCAGAGGGGGTGGTGCTTGAGAGTGCTTGAGAAGGGAAGGGAGGGGGGAGTTAGTGGGCATGCAGCAGAGAGAGAGGGGGGTGGTGCTTGAGAGAGGGGGTGGGTGCTTGAGAGGGGGAGGGAGGGAGTTAGTGGGTATGCAGCAGAGAGTGGGGGTGGTGCTTGAGAGGGAGATAGGAGGGAGGGGCAGAGAGAGAATTCTCATTTGTCCAGGAAAAACAGCCTTGTCTCGTCCCAGTCTGGTTTATTAGCTGACCTCAGTGTGTGTGTGTGTGTGTGTGTGTGTGTGTGTGTGTGTGTGTGTGTGTGTGTGTGTGTGTGTGTGTGTGTTGTATAACTTAATAAACGCTAGACAAGATTTTAATGTCAGATAATTTAGTATGACTTAGTTGATGGTTTCAGTGTGGCCCAAACGACCTTCTCTCTCTCTCTCTCTCTCTCTCTCTCTCTCTCTCCCTTCTGTTCTTCCTCGTCTACTTCTTCCCCTGTTTTATTTCTTCTTCGTCTTCTACCTTTCCCTCTCCAATCTTCCTTTTCTTTATAGTGTCAATGGGGTCCAGGGCCGGTCAGAGGGGGCCTAAGGGTCGGTCAGGGCCATTTGGGACTATCATCTGGGGCTTCGTCAGCACTCATCTCAGTCAAGTCCATGGTTGTTTAACTAACACTGTACACAACACAGGGCCGTGGTTATGACTAACACTGTACACAACACAGGGCCGTGTTATGACCCCCAACACTGTACACACAACAGGGCCGTGGTTATGACCCCAACACTGTACACAACACAGCCGTGGTTAGACCCCAACACTGTACACAACACAGGGCCGTGGTTATGACCCCAACACATCACAACACAGGGCCGTGGTTATGACCCAACACTGTACACAACACAAGCCGTGGTTATGACCAACACTGTACACAACACAGGGCCGTGGTTATGACCCCAACACTGTACACAACACAGAGCCGTGGTTATGACCCCAACACTGTACACAACACAGAGCCGTGGTTATGACCCCAACACTGTACACAACCAGAGCCGTGGTTATGACCCCAACACTGTACACAACACAGAGCCGTGGTTATGACCCCAACACTGTACCAACACAGGGCCGTGGTTATGACCCCAACACTGTACACAACATACAGGGCCGTGGTTATGACCCCAACACTGTACACAACACACAGGCGTGGTTATGACCCCAACACTGTACACAACAAGAGCCGTGGTTATGACCCCAACACTGTACACACAACACAGGGCCGTGGTTATGACCCCAACACTATACACAACACGGCCGTGGTTATGACCCCAACACTGTACACAACACAGGGCCCGTGGTTATGACCCCAACACTGTACACAACACAGAGCCGTGGTTATGACCCCAACACTGTACACAACACAGAGCCGTGGTTATCTCCCTAACACCGTGTTGTAGAAATGTTTATGTAAGTCGTTTTGGGGATAATTGGGTCATTACGCCTTAAAATGCCTCTGACTTGCTTACTAAATGGGAGTAACTTTGTTGTTTTCATTGTTATAACTCGCTGGGAATGAAGCTTGTGTTGTAAACTTAATTATTTCATTTTGCTGTCATCACGTTGGGTTAGGTTAGGTTTGGTTAGATTTGTTTAGGTTAGGTTGAGTTGCTGGGTTGGGTTCGGTTGAGTTGGGTCTGGTTAGGTTCGGTTGGATTGGCCGGTTAGGTTCGGTTGATTGGGTTCGGTTAGGTTCGGCTGGATTGGGTTCGGTTAGGTTCGGCTTGGATTGGGCTGGTTAGGTTCGGTTGGATGGGTTAGGTTAGGTTAGGTTCGGTTGGATTGGGTTCGGTTAGGTTCGGTTGATTGGGTTCGGTTCGGTTAGGTTAGGCTAGGCACATGAAATTGTTTCATTTGGTGACCAAATATTGTCAAAGAATTTTAGGTACCCTAGGATATAGACTTGTACTCAGTGGTAATTATACACTTGTACTCCATGATATACACTTGTACTCTATGATATACACTTGTACTCTATGATATACACTTGTACTCCATGATATAAACAACATTGACTCAGGGCCAAGGTATACAGTGTTTACCTACAACTAATCTACTGTACAAACAACGACCCTGGCCTCTGACTCTACCTTAAGCAACTGACTCATGACCGATTTATCTGATGGGTAGAAATGTATTTACCTCTCGTTAGCTACACAATACTCAGCTTATAACGAAGGTCCCTTAATACAACAACAACAACAGAGTATTAGTTATAACGAAGGTCACTTAATACAAGAGCAAAAGAGTATTAGTTTGTCTTGTGAAGCAGCGGTGTTAAACTTCTACTGTGTGTGTGTGTAACTTAACCCTCCTTCCTCAATGACCACAAAAGGGTAATGTGCACTTGTGAATCAGATATATCTAGGAGTGGTAGCCATCAAAACCACGTGTGACTGACAGTGTTCCCAGCTGCTCTACATAAGCTGCCGCGGCCAACTGTGAGGCTTCATTGACACATACTCACGCAGAAGCTAACCATAACCTCTGTTGTTGTTCCTTGGTAGTGATAGAGAGGGGGAGTAGAGAGGGGAGGGGAGGGGTAGGAGGGAGGGGAGGGAGGGGGGGGGGTAGAGAGGGGGAGGGGGTAGAGAGGGAGGGAGGGGGGTAGAGAGGGGAGGGGTAGAGAGGGGAGGGGGAGGGGAGAGAGGGGGAGAGAGAGAAGGGAGGGGGTAGAGAGGGGGAGGGGTAGAGAGGAGAGAGAAGTGTAGTTAGTTAAGTGAAGAGAACGTTGCTTGTTTAGGAGAGAGAGAGAGAGGGATAATGGTAGTTATTTAGAGACAGAGACAGAGAGGGAGGGAGGAGGGGGAGAGAGGATTATTTTGGGAAAGAGGGCCGGAAGGATGAGAGAAATGTCTCTATGTACCTCCAGGGAGATGGATTGAAGGAGGAGAAATAAGAGAGAATAAATATGTCGACAGTGTGGCAGGATTGCTACAGTGGTGTGGATAAGTTTAAATTCCTGTGTCTATGTGTATACGCTAAGCTCCCCGTCGCCTCTCATTGCACATGAAACCACTACAGATTTTATGTTTTTTTTTCTCATCAAACTTTACTCGAGTTTAGAGGACAGTAACAAAAAAAAAAACTTACTGCGCTTTAAATGGTTTTAGGATTAAATTAAAATCCTCACTGGTGGACACTGTTAGAGACTGGGGAATGTATTGTGATGCACTCTTGTTACACCCTCATGTTACTGGATGGGGTATTGCTTTTAGTCGTGCTTGTCTGTCTGTCTGTCTCTGTCTGTCTGTCTGTCTGTCTGTCAGTTACCCTCAAATCTGTAGGCTTGGTGATCGTGGGGCTAGGTTCGTGTGATTGACTTTTGGTGTAAATTGCACCCAAAATTTGACCCAGTTGTTCCCATGGTATTAGGTGTTATTTCCCCCCCTCTCTCTGCCTCTTTTCCCCTCTCTCGACCCCCTTTCCTCCCTCTCCTCTACCTCTCTTCCTCCTCCCTCGACATCCCTCTCCTTCCCTCCATCTCCTTTACCTCTCCCCCTTCTCTACCCTCCTCCTCCCCTTCTCTACCCCTCCTCCCCTCCCCTCTCTACCCCCCTCCTCCCCTCCCCCCCTCCCCCTCCCCCTCCTCCCTCCCCTCCCTACCCCTCCTCCCCTCTCTACCCCTCCTCCCCTCCCCCCTCTCCCCTCCCCATACATATTAACGACCGTATTTTTTTTTCTCTCCTACGGATGGAAGCTGAACACCATATTGACTCTCCTCTTATGTTTTCTCCAGTGTAGGTTTTGTGTCCTAGCTCTGAGGTGGAGGAGCTCTAGTGGTGCTCAAAATGCCCCTTTCCCCCTCCCTCTCCCCTTCCCTTCCTCTGTCCCTTCCCCTCTCCTCCCTCTTACCTCCAGTCTGAAATGTGTAAACGTATGTACAGTCCGTGTGCCTCTCTTCCTGAACCACGAACCCCCGAGATTCAAACTAATGAATCCGAAGCATTTATGGACAGAATAATGTATCAGTCTATTACTTCGGGTTCGCGAGTCTGAATCTCTGGGTTCGTGGTTCAGGGGGGTGTGGCGAACGGATTTTTTTTAGTTGACTGTAGCGCTGTGTGAGATGTCTATAGTGTGTGTGGTGGTTGAAGGTAGTTTGTGTGTGGTGGTTGGTTGCAGTTTGTTTTTACGCCAGTTTTGTGTTTGTTATTTTATTTTTATTATCATTATTATTATTACTATTTTACTACCATTACTACTTTTTTTAATGGCTCCAGCCCCTGTAATTGCCATTCCTTCGCCACCATTTTGTCATCTTAATAATAAATATCCTAATACATACAGTAGTTATCCTAGTTAGGTTGATAGAAGTTGAGCCGTAGATCTATTATGGCATTCAGTGATCAGAGTCTCATAGTCGATATCCGCACCGTACATATAACTACATATATCAACATCCATCATCACTACATATAACACCATCCATCATCACTACATATATCAACATCCATCATCACTACATATAACACCATCCATCATCACTACATATAACATCATCCATCATCACTACATATATCAACATCCATCATCACTACATATAACACCACCCATCATCACTACATATAACACCATCCATCATCACTACATATATCAACATCCATCATCACTACATATAACACCATCCATCATCACTACATATATCAACATCCATCATCACTACATATAACACCATCCATCATCACTACATATAACACCATCCATCATCACTACATATAACACCACCCATCATCACTACATATAACACCACCCATCATCACACAAACAAACACACCACACACAAACAGACAAGATATATAACTTATCCAATACCTGTGATTAAGGTTATCTGTCAGCAAATACAGAAAGGAATGATATACAGTATATTGTACTCCTACCTCGCCTCGTCCTCAACCTGAACAATATATATAATTAAGCTTGCAATATTTTTTATTTTCATTTTACTGCCACTTTACATTTTTTCTTCTTCCTTCCCTCATCTGCTTTTATCACATCTCTTTACTCCTTTTTTGGTGTTTGCTGTTTTTTTTTCTCCTCGTTTTATGTCCTTGCGTTATTGCCTCGTGTCTCTGGTACTTTTACGCCATTGGTGTTGATGTTTTTACGGCGTGAAATTGTCCTGTGTTTAGATTTTGACTTCGTTTGTTAATGTGTGTTTTTGTTATTGTATATTTATATTGGTGTTTTATCTTCATGTCTACCTTATCTGTCTGTCTGTCTGTTTCTATATACCATTGTTTTATCACACACACACACACACACACACACACACACACACACACACACACACACACACACATCCAACTACCATGCTACCATCACCAGAACAACAACAACAACAACAACAGTAGTATAACAAAAACAAAAGTTCTAAATCAGATAAGGAACAAGGAGTAACAAAACCCCCTGCAGAACGCCACAACCAGCCCCTCTGTTTATGCTTGACTCACTTGTCTGATATTCTTGACCGTAAGCGAGGAGAACACAGGGCATCTACTCTTCTTCACATTAGTCGGTTAATAAAATCTTCCCCGTTGATGATAATGAATTGATACTGAGGGTGATATTAATGGTGGTGGTGGTAGTAGTAGTGGTAGTAATAGTAGTAATAGTAATAATAGTAATAATAATAATGATAATAATGATACTATTGCTACTAACAATACTGATAATGATGACAACTACAACAATAATAATAATAATGATGACTACAAAAATACTACTACTACTCCTACTAATAATAATCATCATCATCATCATCATCATCATCATCATCATCATCATCATCCAACAAGAGCAGTTACATCCACACAAGGAATAGAGATATTTAGACAAACTAACCATTAATAAATCAAGCTGGACAACAAATCACCAAGATACATTAGTATTAACAACATCCACCAGCTTATAAGTTATCTCAGGCACACAAGCCACAGTCACCAGGGAGGAGTGTGGAGATTTTGACCCATGTTTCATACAGTGGGTCGTGAATACTGATTAGTGTTCGGGTTTTGTGATAATAGATTAGTTTATTAAGAGTGGGTGGTGGTGTGAGAGAGAGAGAGAGAGAGAGGTGGTAGTAGGAGGCAGGGATTAGGTTAAGAAAGTTAGGTAGGCTTGGTTAGGGTAAGGTTAGGGTTGTTTATGGTTGATTAGGTTAGGGTAAGTAGGTTTGGTTAGGAGAGAGTAGGTTGGGTTGGGTTGGGTTAGGTTAGGTTAGGTAGGGATCCAGAGGTAGACAGTGGGTTCTTCTCCCTACTAGGAGTGTCACCTGTAATAAACAAGACTATTATCAGTTAACATGGCAGGGAGGCTGTGATATATTATGTACTATGTTAGTGTGTGTGTGTGTCTGTATGTGTGTGTGTGTGTGTGTGTGTGTGTGTGTGTGTGTGTGTGTGTGTGTGTTTTTTGTGTGTGTTTAATGGGGCTTGTGTGTGTTTAACCTTTTTGTGTTTTTTTTATGTTTGTATCCTCGTGTGTGTTTACAGTAGAGCAGTACCCACCTTTTGTGTATATTTGTGTTTTGAGGGAAGGTGTTTGTGTGTGTGTGTCTGTCTGTGTTTAATGTAGAATTTATTTTAACACATGATGGAAAAAATTCATATCATTATTATTTGATATTGTATTAATTTATTTGCCTACGTTTTATTTTATTTATTTTTTTTTTTTTTTACACCCAGAAAACATGGTTAGTATTTGCGTATGATTCTTAACGTTGGGTATTGACTGACTCCCTCCCCTTGTTCTGCCTTGTGTATATTTTATTCATATCAAGTTCTCGCCTTAGCAAGTGGGTGTTCCTCCTCAAGAACTCTACAGAATCTTGAAAAGGGCGAGTAGAACACCTGTACTTTATATGGTAATTAACCTGGGGTGGATAATATCTCAGGTGTGTAGAGTATTAGTGATTAGGTGTTGTTACTGTAGGAATTGGAAGTTATGTACAGTAAATGTCATTATATGTGTGACGTATTGAAAGTATTTGAAATATATGTAGAAGTAAATATTGATATGTAAAAATATATGTGAATACGTGTCTCAGCGGGTGTTGTATGTGTGTATGTGATATAGAACAAGTGTGGTTTGTTGAAGTGGTTTTTGTTGTGAGTCCGACCGGATGTGTGTACACCTGCTCTCCCTGCTGGTATGGTTCTTGCCGTCGTCAGGGTTGGCATGTGAGGTGATGATATTTCCCACCCAGGTGACATTGATTTAGATTTTGTGTTTAAAGGATCATATATTAATTTTTCCCTTGTATATTTTTTTTGTATATATATATCAAATTTTCTATTCCTCTCTCTCTCTCTCTCTCTCACATTTACTCATTTCCTCTCTAATTCTTTCTCATTTCTCCTTTTTCTCTCTAGTTTATTGTGGTAATCATCTGGTATATTGAGGTAGGAGATTGTCATAATAGAGAGAGAGAGAGAGAGAGAGAGAGAGAGAGAGCAGATTTCAATTATCCTCCCTAAATTATCCTTCAAGTTGAGATACAAATCACATATCTCTGTTACAAAAAGACTGAACAATTGAACATGTGCATTAAGCCTTAAGTGTGGGTTATTTTCTGCTTGTTAAGGATCATTATACGTATTACATTGTAGCCATAACAAGGTAACACTGGATGATGATATGATGAGTTAAAAGGAGGCATTAGTCTACCTGATGACTCAACTTTGTATGTATAGTCAGTATTGTGAGTCATTGTTTATGTATAGTGAATTGGTGTTGAGTCATTGTATATTATAGTGAATTGATGGCGTTGAGTCATTGTATATGTTTAGTGAATTGATATTGTGAATCATTGTATATGTATAGTGAGTCATTGTTATGTATAATGGATTGATATAGTGTCGAGTCATTGTATGCGTATAGTGTGACCATATAGTGAGTCATTGTGTATATATATAATGAAACGAGTCTTGGGTGATAAAATTGAGTACATGTTAATTAAGTTAAATTGGTCTTCAACGTTAGAAATTGAGATTTAACTTTGGCTAATATTAGTTAATTGGTTTTGTCTATTTTATCAGTTCTCGGTAATACAGGTCTGGTGTGTATGTGTGTGTGACTGTAGGATTCGCGTGTGTGTGTAGGATACGTGTCGGTTCTGATGTCAGTTTTACCAAGGGAATGAAATCGTGAGTCAAAGTGTCCAGCTGAATTTCGGATCAACACACTGGGCCGTAAAGATCCCCTCCGACCCGGTGATTGATGTCATGTGAATGCTGAAAGTCACAAAGTCTCCCTCATACTCAGAGCCCCGTTTGACCTGACAACAAAAAGGACACTTGTCAAGGTTTACTGGGTCACAAGGGTGGGTCAGGTTAGAGGGGGGTATTGGTTAGTGATAGAATGATTTTTACAGGTTACGAAATGTTTTATGATTCTATATTGCGCCTTCCTCCTTTTCTCCTTCTCCCCTTCTTCTCTCCCCCTTTCTCCCCTTCTCTTCTCCCCCCTCCCTTTACCCCCCCCCCCTCTCTCCCTTCCCCCAGTGCCTGACCACAGTTTGTAACATAGAGAACTCAATTGATGTGTTGTGTTTAGCATGAGTACTTAATTTTGGTCAAGGACGGACATAAGACTATTTGTTTGCTCTCATTCTCGTTAACTTTACTTCATGAGATATAAACCCTGACAACACCCGAGTACCCCAGCAAGATATTATTAATTTTGTCTCTGTGTATTGAAGGTAACAGGTGACAAACAGGTAGGAAGAATCAGCTACTTGTGATGACATTGGTGGCAGCAGCAGGTAGAGTTACTAAGAGGGAGAGAAGGGAGGAATGTGATGGGCCTGCCTCAAGTGGCCTGATTGTTTTTTCCTGTGTGCTTATACTACTGTGTGTGTGTGTGTGTGTGTGTGTGTGTGTGTGTGTGTGTGTGTGTGTGTGTGTGTGTGTGTGTGTGTGTGTTCTCACTCACTCACTCTGTGTTGATTGTGTGGTGGGACGCGGTTGTCTGCTGTTGATGATAATTTGACTACTGCTAATGATAATAATAATAAGACAATAGATTATGATTATAGAGACACAAACACTCTTTAGTTATAGTATAGTGAAGATGAGTTCAGTTTTACCTCCTTGGCGGCCAGCTTTGTGCGTCAGCTTGAGTGAACCATGAAGGCTAGTTTTCACATCACCATTTGCTGGGACAGGCGGGTGGCTTACGATTGGTCATTTATTGCATTAACCAACTCGTAAAAAAAATATTCCTCGCTGAGAAATATATTCAAAGGGGAAGCGGCGTTTTGTGTGACTAAACGTAGCGAGGAACAACGTACAGTAGTTCTTGATAATGGGAGCTGTGACTCTTGGTCTTTTAAGATTGGCCAGTGAGTCAGGTCTGTGGGTCCTCCTGCCTGGTGATTACCTCCACCATGCTCCAGGGGCAGCCAGATAAATCAGTGATCGTGACCCACCTTTAGTTATTACCTGGACGGTGCTTCAGGGTACACCAACACCAGAGGCAACACCGGGGTCTGGCTCACTCACTCACTACCTGACAGAGACATTCTCCCTACACTCCCGGCCCACTCACTGTAGGATCTCCTCCTTACACCCCCGGCCCACTCACTGTAGGATCTCCCCCCCTACACCCCAGGCCCACTCACTGTAGGATCCCCCCCTACACCCCGGCCCACTCACTGTAGGATCCCCTACACCCCGGCCCCTCACTGTAGGATCTTCCCCTACACCCCAGAGCCCCACTCACTATAGGATCCCCTACACCCCCGGCCCCACTCACTGTGGATCTCTCTACACCCTGGCCCTGCTATAGGATCCCCTACACCCCCGGCCCACTCACTGTAGGATCTCTCCCCTACACCCCTGGCCATCTCACTGTTGGATCTCTCCCTTACACCCCTGGCCATCTCTAGGTAAACAAATAGTTCAGGGACTCGATCCAGGAATTCAGGGTGTGGCAAGACGCGCGTCAAGGGACCTAATAATTACCCTGAATATTATCCACGGGGGTAACAAGCCGCGTGGATTATTAAGACGGTCAGCGCCGTGGTTGTTACCCTGGGCCGTGGTTGTAGTGTCGTGTGACGTGTTGGGTAGATTATAGGTGCCGTGTTTGGTGGGGTGTGTCTTAGACTTCCCTCCCCGGGGGTAGAGGAACAGGCTGGTGGGTCACTCAGCCTCTTACCTTCCTCTCGACCGTGGAATTTTTTTTTTTAACTATCCCTTCCTTAACCTTCTTCTCTTTTTAATCCTTCCTTCCTTCCTTCCTTCCTTCCTTCCTACTCATCTCTCCTTCCCTTCCTCATTTATTCCTTTATCCCTCTTTTCCCTTCTTACTTTCCCCCTCTCCTTCCCACTCTTCTTTCTCCTTTCAGCCCTCTTTTCCCTCTCCTTCCCACTTTTTTTTTACATTGATGTGGATTATATTATGGACAATGGAGTGTCATAAAGACCTAATGAATCATCAGATGAATTGACAAAACATAAAAAATCTATTTTCTCTCGCACCCCTTCCCTCCCTTCCTTCCCTCCCTTCCCCTTCCCTCTCTTCCCTTCCCCTTCCTCCCTCCTTCCCCTTCCCTCCCTCCCTTCCCTTCCCCTTCCCTCCCTCCCTTCCTTCCCCCTTCCCCCTCTTCCCTTCCCCCTCTTCCTCCTCCTCTTCCCCCACGGATGCTCTTCTGAATAAGGCTCATTACTGACATTTAGCAGTGTGTCTGAATTTCCCGGCATATTTATCTTCTCTGTTTAGCTTTCCTCTTTAGCTTTCACCTTCAGCTCATATTTAACTCGTATTTAGCTTTCATCTTCAGCTTTATTTTACCTGTAACTCATTTATTTCTCATATTTAGCTTCCACTTGTAACTGATTTAGCTTTAACCCTTATCTCTCAGCTTTAGTGGTATTTAGCTGTTATTTAGCTTTCACTTATGACCATTTTAGCTTTAATCTTTGTCTTTAAGCTTTAGTGGTACTGGATTTAGCTCTTATTTAGCTTTCACTTTAGCATATATTTACCTGTCGCGTCTCGCCTTCACGTTTAGCTTTTGTTTAGCTTTCACACTTAGCCTTGAAGCTCTCAACAGTGAGGGAGATCTTACTACGGTCTTTGTTTTCGCTGACTTAATTAATTTTTTTTTGTTCTAAGTAAATTTGCAAGTTGTTTTTTTTTTATATATTTTTTCTGCTGCCTTAGATAATTTTTCTCTGTTTTTCTTTAGCCGGAGATTATGTAGGAAGAAAACCCCGGGTATTATAACAACTTAACATAACATAATACCCTTAGCTAACGTAACCTAACATACCCACCCCTCTTTTCCTCTCCTCCAGGGCGAGAGAGGAGAGAATTTTCGGGAGATGACGCCCAGTGGTAGGTAAGGGGAGATGTATGGTGAACTGCTCTCAGGGGGATGGGGACATGTACCTGAGGGGTCATCTAAGGGGGTGGTACAGGGCCCACTGAGGGAGGGAGGGAGAAATGAGGAGGAGGAAGAAGGTGTTTTGAGATGGAGAGAAGATAGGTTTTAAAATAGACGTGAAGAGAAAGGGGAAGTAAATTGAAATAAACGAGAGGAAAAAGGGTTGAAGGGGAGAAAGAAAGGGGATAAAAGGTTTAGAAAATGAAAGAAACACACACACACACACACACACACACACACACACACACACACACACACACACACAGTCACGCGCTCAGGGGTAGAAAATCTCCTCTATTGCTGCCATGAATAATGTATGGGCGGCCGTACAAGATGACACCAACACTTCCTGCGGCAGCCACACGCCTCCTGCGGCAGCCACACGCCTCCTGCGGCAGCCACACGCCTCCTGCGGCAGCCACACGCCTTCTGTTGCTACTATCCTGGTGTGAGAGCCTGGATGTCCACATGTCTTACGCCTCCTCCTCCTTGGGTGTCCGCGTGTTTCAGGGTCGTGTCGAGAGTTACTTGTGTGTTGGGACATCCAGGTGTTGTATGATAATGAAGATGGATGACTCGAGATGAAGACTGGATGTGGTGCCCTGTGTATGTGGTGTACCCTGTGTATGTTGTGTGCCCTGTGTATGTTGTGTACCCTGTGTATGTTGTACCCTGTGTATGTTATTGTACCCTGTGTATGTTGTGTACCCTGTGTATGTTGTGTACCCTGTGTATTTGTGTACCTGTGTATGTTGTGTACCCTGTGTATGTTGTGTACCTGTGTGTGTCGTGTGCCCTGTGTATGTTGTGTACCTGTGTGTATGTTGTGTACCCTGTGTATGTCGTGTACCCTGTGTATGTTGTGTACCCTGTGTATGTTTTGTGCCTGTGGTGTGGTGTCCTGTGTATGTGGTGTACCCTGTGTATGTCGTGTACCCTGTGTATGTCGTGTACCCTGTGTATGTTGTGTACCCTGTGTATGTTGTGTGTGCCTGTGTATGTTGTGTACCTGTGTATGTTGTGTACCCTGTGTGTGCCCTGTGTATGTTGTGTACCCTGTGTATGTTGTGTGCCCTGTGTATGTGGTGTACCCTGTGTATGTCGTGTGCCCTGTGTATGTTGTGTACCCTGTGTATGTTGTGTACCTGTGTATGTCGTGTACCCTGTGTATGTTGTGTACCTGTGTGTATGTTGTGTACTGTTGCGTGTATCCTGTGTGTGTTGTGTACCCTGTGTATGTGGTGTACCCTGTGTATTTGTGTCCCTGTGTATGTGATGTACCCTGTGTATGTGGTGTACCCTGTGTATGTGGTGTACCCTGTGTATGTGTGTGCCCTGTGTATGTTGTGTACCTGTGTATGTTGTGTACCTGTGTATGTTGTGTGCCCTGTGTATGTCGTGTACCCTGTGTATGTTGTGTGCCCTGTGTGTGTGTACCCTGTGTATGTTGTGTGCCCTGTGTATGTTGTGTACCCTGTGTATGTCGTGTGTACCCTGTGTATGTTGTGTACCCTGTGTATGTTGTGTACCCTGTGTATGTTGTATACCCTGTGTATGTGGTGTACCCTGTGTATGTTGTGTACCCTGTGTATGTCGTGTACCCTGTGTATGTTGTGTACTCTGTGTGTCGTGTGCCCTGTGTATGTCGTGTACCCTGTGTATGTTGTGTACCCTGTGTATGTGGTGTACCCTGTGTATGTGGTGTACCCTGTGTATGTTGTGTCTGTATGGTGAAAGTGAATTATTTGGCCGGGTCATACTTGTAGAATATGTCCCAGATACCTCGAGGCGTTCATGTGAGAGGAGGGAGGGAGAGGGAAAGAGAGAGGGGGAGAGTGGGTGAAGGAGGGAAGGAGAGTGGGTGGGAGAGAGAGAGAGGAGGTAGGGGGGGGACCTTGATGTATCACCGCGAGTTCTTGTGTGTTTTGTCGTCGCATTAAATCGACTTTTAGGTCCCTTTTCAACCACATCCTCCCAGACGCCCATTTTACAAGCAACTGTCTCGTCCCCTCTCTCTCTCTCTCTCTCTCTCTCTCTCTCCTCTCTCTCTCTCTTATCTACGTCAGTTTTGTTTTGTTTTTTATTCTCGTTTCTTCTTGAGATATCGTGCTTGATGGTGCATTCCTCGAGTGGTTGGGGAGGGAGGATGATGTGGTGTTGTTGCTGGAGGTTGAGGGAGAGAGGGGAGGAGGGAGGATGATGTTTGCTGGAGGATGAGGGAGAGAGGGGTGGGGAGGAGGAGGATGATGGTGTTGCTGGAGGATGAGGGAGAGGGTGAGGAGGAAGGAGGATGATGGTGTTGCTGGAGGATGAGGGAGAGAGGGTGAGGAGGGAGGAGGATGATGGTGTTGCTGGAGGATGATGGAGGGTGAGGGAGGAGGGAGGAGGATGATGGTGTTGCTGGAGGATGATGGGAGAGAGGGTGAGGGAGGAAGATGATGGTGTTGCTGGAGGATGAGGGAGAGGGTGAGGGAGGGAGGATGATGGTGTTGCTGGAGGATGGGGAGAGGGTGAGGGAGGAGGAAGATGATGGTGTTGCTGGAGGATGAGGGGAGAGGGTGAGGAGGAAGATGATGGTGTTGCTGGAGGATGAGGGGAGAGAGAGGGTGAGGGAGGGAGGAGGATGATGGTGTTGCTGGAGGATGATGGAGAGAGGGTGAGGAGGGAGGAGGATGATGGTGTTGCTGGAGGATGAGGGGAGAGAGGGTGAGGGAGGGAGGAGGATGATGGTGTTGCTGGAGGATGAGGGAGGGGTGAGGGAGGAGGAGGATGATGGTGTTGCTGGAGGATAAGGGGAGGGTGAGGGAGGGAGGACGATGATGGTGTTGCTGGAGGATGAGGAGAGAGGGTGAGGAGGGAGGACGATGATGGTGTTGCTGGAGGATGGGGAGAGAGGGTGAGGGAGGAGGAGGATGATGGTGTTGCTGGAGGATAAAGGGAGAGGGTGAGGAGGAGGAGGATGATGGTGTTGCTGGGGATGAGGGAGGGGGGTGAGGGAGGGAGGGAGGATGATGGTGTTGCTGGAGTGAGGGAGAGGGTGAGGGAGGGAGGAGGATGATGGTGTTGCTGGAGGATAAGGGAGAGAGGGTGAGGGAGGGAGGAGGATGATGGTGTTGCTGGAGGATGGGGGGTGAGGAGGAAGGAGGATGTTGGTGTTGCTGGAGGATGAGGGAGAGAGGGTGAGGGAGGGAGGAGGATGGTTGTGAGGCTGGAGGATGAGGGAGGGTGAGGGAGGAAGGAGGATGATGGTGTTGCTGGAGGATGAGGGAGAGGGGTGAGGGAGGGAGGAGGATGATGGTGTTGCTGGAGGATGAGGGAGAGAGGTGAGGGGGAGATGATGTGTTGCTGGAGGATGGGGAGAGAGGGGTGAGGGAGGAAGGAGGATGGTTGTGAGGCTGGATGGTTGATGTATATAGCACTATTCCTCAAGCTCAGATGAAACACTCCCTGAAGTGCTGTAAAGTTGATTTTCTTGTGTCGTTTGTATGCCAGCAGCGGAAGGGACGACAGGGGAGATGTTTATAGCACTGTATTGCCTCGATCAATTATATCGGAGAGAGAGAGAGAGGAGATTTCTAACGCTCCCTGTATTTCTGAAGGGGTTGGCCGGGGAGGTGTTATAGTACTTTATTGCCCCAAGTGAGAGTCTGGCCGTAAGAGGAGTGACCATAAGGTTGATTTATTCTACCTTCTGTGTTTCTCAAGGGTCTTATAGCATTGTATCCCTAAGGCAGAGTCAGGCCGTTTGAAGAGAGGCAATAAGGATGATTTTCTTGTGTTCGTTGTGGTACTCTGGTAGCTACTGTATTCTTATTGGAGGTTACTGGAGGCGTTCGGTGCATTCTTATTGGTGGAGACGGGAGGTAATTGCGTTCTCATTGGTGGAGACGGATGGTTGTTGCAGTCTTATTGGTCTACATAATCTTGTCCCCTTCGCCCAAAACGTTCACCATGACACCCACACCACCCCACACCTTACCCACACACCACCCCCACACACACCCACCACCCCCACACACACCCACACCATCCCCACACACCCACACCATCCCACACGCCCACACACCCACACACACAAAACCCAGCAATTTCTACCCACACGAGGCAATTTGTAGACATTGATAGCGGATGAATAAGGCGTATCCCTCAGCTGTAATTTAAGTGTTAATAATTTCAGTCTTTTTCACGGCTGTGTTTATGAAGCCATAACGCTGAAAAATATCTGAATGGCTCCTTTGAAATGTCTGAATGGCTCCTTTGAAAGAAAATTGGAATCCTGGGTGCAAAATCCCTCAAGGTGCAAAACAATGATTCTTTCTCGTAAGGGATGATTGGTGAATTGTGTCTAACTTCAGGT
>NW_024733231.1:3173371-3253371 GCF_018991925.1 Homarus americanus
GCTTCTTCTTTTTACACCCTCCAAGTCTGTAGGTTTTTGCACACGCGGCCGTCATTATTCACCCCCTCTTTCGTTTCCATCTCTCTCGCCTTCCTCTTCCTCTTCTCTATCATCTTCTTCCTCTTCCCGCATCCTCCTCCTCCGCTTCCTGCATCCTCTTTCTCTTCTTCCTACATCCTCATCTTCCACCTGCTTTTCATCTCCTCCTCCTCTTCCTTCATCTTCCTCTTCCTCCCCCGCTTCTTCCTGCATCCTCCTTAAACATTAAATCTCGTTTGGATGGTTGGTTGGGTTGTTGGCTTGATAGATGGAAGGTTAGCTAGCTTGATAGATGGAAGGTTAGTTAGCTTCATAGATGGAAGGTTAGTTAGCTTGACAGATGGAAGGTTAGCTAGCTTGATAGATGGAAGGTTTATTAATTGAGGATGGGCTTTTAACACTGGAGCCCATTGAAGTTAGGGCCTTTTAAGACTGGGGTCCCATTAGTGTTGGGCCCATTGAGATTGTCATTTGAGAAGTTGGTTGAACAGGTTGTCATCTGAGGTGTGTGACTGCCTGCCGTCCTGTGTCAGCCATAGAGTAGCTTTGGGAATCAACGTGAAGTAAACATAAGGATTTTGTTTTTTAGATTGCCACGAGGGGGCTAGTTTATTGGGCACCCCCTTATATCCTGTGCAAGGTGAAGCGCAGAAGCGTTTACAGCGCCCATCTGGGAAGCATGCGGAGTTCATTCTTGCCTTTATGACTCATGCATTAAGGGCGTAAAAGCCTGAAGGGTCATGGGTTTTGTGAACGCCGTATAAGACCATTTTGTGTGTGTGTGTGTGTGTGTGTGTGTGTGTGTTGATTGGGTCAGTAGGTAAGGGATTCAAGAGAATGAGTGAAGTTAGATAAGGTTAGTATTAGGTTAGCTAGGTTAGGACTAGGCACAGGTTAGGCTAGGCTAGGGCTGTAGAGGAGGTGGGGGGGGGTGAGGCTCATCAGAAGGTCTACTGGGAGAGACTACGAGATCTGCCGCTGCTTTTTATTAATGACTCTTACTGTGTGTTATTATGGGGGTGGAGTGGTGAGGAGGATATGAGTGGTGGTGGAGAGGATAGGAGTGGTGGTGGGGAGGATAGGGGAATGGTGGTGGTGGTAGGGAGACTGATGTTGGTGGTGGGGAAGATAAGAGTGGTGGTGGGGAGGGTTGGGGAGGAAGGAAGGGGGTTAGTGGTATGGTAGGGAGGAAAGAAGGAGACGAGATAAGAGGAGGGGTAAATGTAAGGCGTGAGCAGGAGGGGAAGGAAGAGGAGAAGACGAAGTAGGGGGAAGTTGGAGATAGAGAAGGAAGGAGGAGAAGAGGAGGAGGAGTTTAGATGACAAGAAGAAGAGGAAGAAGAAGAGGAGGAGGGAGGTGACAGGTGGGCATGATGAGAGGCTGGACATTCTTGAGATGAAAAAGATTCATTATGAAATTTGGACTCGTCTCAAGATTTTAATTATTTATCGATTTTGGTAGTGGGTGGTGGTAGTGGTGGGAGTGGGTGGTGGTAGTGGTGGTAGTGGGTGGTGGTAGTGGTGGTAGTGGTAGTGGTGGTAGTGGGTGGTAGGGGATGGTGTTGGTCATGCTAGTGGGGGTTGTACTAGTGATTAATGGCTGTTATGAAACCAGTGATGAATAGCCATGAGAGGATGGAGGTTGTGGTTGTGTTGTGGTTGTGACTGGAGGATGATGATAGTGATTCAGTCAGTCAGTCAGTCATTCAGAATTACAGTCACGTATACCTCAGCTGTCACACATTTTCCCTCACTTTCCTCACTTGATACTGAGAGTTTTTCTGGCTGGTGGGGAGGAGGAGGAGGTGTGACAGGGAGAGAGTGTATTCACCCTTCAGGAGTCGGGATCACCTTCAGTAGTGAGAGGTCTCGGGTTGTAGGGCGGGGAGAAGCTCTGTTGACATGACACAGAAATTTGACACAGATGACACGGATGTTTGACACAGAGGCTCACGGTCTGGACATTTTACACACACACACACACACACACACACACACACACACACACACACACACACACACACAGTATTCCGGCTCATTTATGAAGCGAGTGAGAATTAGTCACGGTTGAAGAAGCATATCGGGTCACTGATACGACGAGGTGGTGTGAGGTCTTGTTGGGTGGTGATGGTGGTTGTTGGAGGGTCGTGGTGGGGATGGTTGTTGGAGGGTCGTGGTGGGGATGGGTGTTGGAGGGTCGTGGTGGGGATGCTGGTTGTTGGAGGGTCATGGTCGTAGTGGTGGGAGGGTCGTGGTGGTGGTGATAGGGGGACGGGTTTCAAGAGACGTAAGTAACCTTTATATTACACTAAACCATCCCACGTCTCACCCTTTCTCTTCACCTCTTCTGCTTTCACCATACACCCACTTACACCCACCCACCACTACACCCACTACACCCACCCACACCCACCACTACACCCACCCACACCCACCACTACACCCACCCACACCCACCACTACACTAACTCACATCACCCTTCCCCCTATTCTACTCCCAGACCCCTAGACATACACCTGATATACATAATCCCCTTCACCCATACATACATACATACATACATACATACATACATACATACATACATACATTCCCCTATGCTCCATTTATCTGGATTATATGCCAGCGTCCAACAGTTACTTACACACACACACACACACACACACACACACACACACACACACACACCAGCAGTATACACAACCCACGTCGCTCATATACAACCATACAAACCATAAAGACGTCTGACTGTCTGTCTTCCGTCCCACTGTCCCGCCCACCACCACACACCACTCACCACCACGCTACCATTACACAACCACTATACATCACTACACCATACATCACCACCACCACCACACACACACCACCACACTATGCATCAGCCTAAGTAGCCTGAGTGACTGACACGACGCATTTTTGAGCCTGATTTATTGGGGAATTTCTCACGACTCGTATTGTGTTCCAACTGGGGTGTTAAGACTGAATGCTGGGGAGGAATAGGGGGTGTTGGGGGTGTGTGGTGGGGAGGAATATGGGTAGGGAGGAGTTTGGGGGAGTTAGTGTTATTATGTAATTACTCTATTTACTTTACTCCACACTATAAGGAAGTCTTATGTGTCGTAAAATGAGATGCAATGGCGGCCACTCCCCCCTCAGCAGATGTGTTCATGGAGTATTGAATAACTCTGCCGGGTCTCTGTTTTATGTGTCTGCTTACCACTGCGTTCATGTCGTTTTTCGCTCAGATGAACTTTTGATGTATGTGTGTGTGTGTGTTTTGACCAATCTCCATGAATATTAGCTTATTCCTTCCTTCCTTCCTTCCTTCCTTCCTTCCTTCCTTCCTTCGTTCCTTCCTTCCTCCCTTCCTTCGTTCCTTCCTTCCTTCCTTCGTTCCTTCGTTCCTTCCTTCCTTCGTTCCTTCGTTCCTTCCTTCCTTCCTTCCTTCCTTCCTTCCTTCCTTCCTTCCTTCCTTCCTTCCTTCCTTCCTTCGTTCCGTCTGGTGCAGGACTTAAGGGTACACCGCCACCATTAACTTCTTAAAACACAACACAGTCCGGAGGGGAACTTGCTGCCAACTTCATGTGCGTTGCTTTGTACCGCCACCACGGCAGATTACCCTGTGTGTCCCAACTGCGGGAAACTGCTCCGTGTGTGGGGGGAAACTGCTCCGTGTGGGGGGGAACTGCTCCGTGGGGGAAACTGCTCCGTGTGTCCCAACTGCTTGAAACTGCTTCGTGTGTACAGAAGATACTTACTCCATGCTTACTCTGTTGGCATGATAGTAATAATGATATTCCTCGTGTAATTTCCCGTCTGTACTGCTGGGGGCTCGTCGTGTGGGTGGGTGGGTGAGGGTGGGTGGGGGTGGGTGGGTGGGTCATGAAGTCTATCGTCTGTTGAAATTAATATTGAAACAGTTTATTTAGTGAGAAAAATAATGATAGAAATTGAATCATCTCAACACGAATATTATTATGACGATTATTATTATTATTATTACTATTTACATCATTATTACTATTATTATTGCTATCATTATTTATATCCCGGTAACGTCAATCCCAGGATAAAATTTTACCTTCCCTCATTTTTGTTTTGTTTTGTGTGTGTGAATTTTTTTGGGGGTAAGGATTGGTGAGAGGCAACATGGATGAAGAAGGTAAATATGACCTGGCGGGGCGTAGGCTGGGTCAACACTCGTCGCCAGGAGAAGAAACTGTGAAAAAGACGAGGTCCTCCCCTACCCTTACCCTCCCCACTCTCTCTCCCCTACCCCCCTACCCCCCCCCCTCCTCTCCCTCCACCTTCCCTCTCCCCTCTCCCCGCTCCTCCCCACAAAAAATGAAAAAAAAAGTATTGAAAAAAAATGTTGTTCTTGGGAGACTGTCGTAACGTTAGCTGGTGAGATGCGAGGAGAACTTGAGAGATGGTAGGAGGGAGGAGGGTGTGTTTGGGATGGATAGATGAATGGATGGATGTGGGGAGAGAGGCGGGTGTTTGGGATGGATAGGGGGGGGGAGAGGGTGTTTGAGACAGGAGGGGGGGGGTGTTTGAGACAGTAGGAGGGGGGTGAACAATGACACTAAACGGAGGTGTGTATAGATGTGTGTGTCGTCACTGTGAGAAAAGTCAACAGAGAAGGTGTGAGGATCAACCGATAGTGTTGACTGTGTGTGTGTGTGTGTGTGTGTGTGTGTGTGTTGACCTTGTTGCATGCTTGTGAGGTCTGATGTCAACATGGCTCCTCCTTGTTTATTGATGTTATGCAGCTAACTGGTCAGCTGATGGCGTTTAGTGTCAGATATCCACCGTTTGACTCACGTGTGTATTAACGTTAAAAGATCGCGTCGAGTGATGGAGTAAATGTGTCAAGTTTTAAAATGTGTACAGTGTGAGGTCATCCTTGGTAGTGTGGAGTGTGACCTTTCTTGGCTAGCTAGGAGTGGGTCGTCCTCCATGTGATTCACTAGGAGGACGACCAGGGTTAAAGGTAGGTACACATCAGGCCACGGTACACGGTAGGGTGGTACAGTACAGCAGGTGAAGGTACAGTGATCACCTTGGTTGAGTGAGTGATTAATTGGGGAGAGATGAGGACGTGGAGGTATTTATCCTACTCTACCCCTTCACACCCCCCCTCTTCACTCCCTCCTCCCCCCTCCCCCATCCTCACCCTCCCCCCTCCTCACCCTACCCCTCCCTCCCCTCTCTCCCTCCCTCCTTCTCCCCCCTCCCTCCTTCTCCCCCCCCCTCCCCCCTTTTGGACCCTTGTGGTGATGCTGAACAAGTCTCAGATGGTTGTGTGGACTTGTCTGATAATCGGCCATGAAGGTGTGTGTTGGTTCATTAGAGACGTATGGATGATTCTGGTTCTTCTTCCTCCTCTTCCTCTTATTCTTCCTCTTAATCCACTTCTTCCTCTTCTTCCTCCTTCGCTACCACAACCTCCTGCATTTCCCCCTTTACCTATTTTTTTCATCCTCTTCCACTTGCTCCTCTTCCCTTTTCCTCCTTTTCCACCTCCCTTCCCTATTCCCCTTCCTCCTCCTTTTTCATCTCCCCCTCCTCTTATTCCTCCTCCTCCTCCGTTCGTAATCAACCAGGGTGTGGAAGAGAGTCAGGTCGGTCATGGACTTGGCTTGGACATGGGTCAATGGTTTGGCTGACCTGCCCAATGTAGCTGGGAAGGTGGTAGTGGTAGTGGTGTGGTGGTGGTGGTGGTGTGGTGGTGTGGTGGTGGTAGTGGTGTGGTGGTGGTGTGGTGGTAGTGGTAGTGGGGTAGAGATTGTGTGGTGGTGGTGTGGTGGTAGTGGTGTGTGGTGTGGTGGTAGTGGTAGTGGTAGTGGTGTGGTGGTGGTGGTGGTGTGGTGGTGTGGTGGTGGTAGTGGTGTGGTGGTGGTGTGGTGGTAGTGGTAGTGGTGTGGTGGTGGCGTTACAGGGAACTGGTCTGTCTGGCTCTGTCTGGCTCTTAGTCACCAGGGTCTACATTCTACAAGGTGCCGCACACGTCTCTCTCTCTCTCTCTCTCTCTCTCTCTCTCTCTCTCTCTCTCTCTCTCTCTCATAACCTGAAGAAGATTTATCCTACCAGCTTATTTCAATTAAGGATTAAACCTGTGTGGGGCGGGGGGGGGTGGATTAAGTTAGTTTAGACTAGGATTAGATTAAGTTCCATTACGTTAGATTAAATCAGGTGAAATAACCAGGGTGCCTAATCTTCAGGTAATCCGTGAATTTTGTTATCTCTAAATCTCATATACGATATAGGATACAGGATATAGGATACAGGATATAGGATACGTACAGGATATAGGATACGTACAGGATGCCCAGGGTTTGTGCAGGATATAGGATGCATTACAGGATATAGGATTTTGTGCAGGATATAGGATACGTGCAGGATATAGGATACGTACAGGATACTTGGATACGTACAGGATATAGGATACGTATTGCAGGATATAGAGATACGTACAGGATATAGGATACGTACAGGATATAGGATACGTACAGGATATAGGATACAGGATATAGGAACTGATTCACAAATAGGATGGTGGACGAGTGGAACAAGCTTAGCAACCTTGTAGTAAGTGCTGGAGAGTTTCAAAAGGAGGCTGGATAGATTCATGGATGATAGAGAGTGGTAGTAACTCTCGACAGGAGCTGCCATGCCAGACCAACCGGCCTATTGTAGACTCCTTATGTTCTTATGTTCTTATGTGTGTTAATTGAAACGCTATTTAGAAGATGGTGGGAGGGGAAGGGGTGATGTAATAAGGGAAAGGGGGAATGAGGAAGAGACGAGAGGGGGAATAGAGAAAGAAGGGAGAATGATTAAGTCAGGAAAGTGGAGGGAAATTGAGATTGAAATAAAGGTGATGAATTAGGAGATGGAGGAAGAGAGGAGAGAAGGGAAGGAGGAGGGGATAAGGAAATTGAGGAGAGGAAACAGTGATGAAGAGAGATAGAGTTAAAAGGAGAGAGAGAGAGAGAGAGAGAGAGAGAGAGAGAGAGAGGGAGAGAGAGAGAGAGAGAGAGGTAATACTTGTGGTTCAGGACCTTCATGTCAGCTATAATCACAGGTTGTTGCAGATGACGGGACACAGAGAGAGAGTGTGTGTGTGTGTGTGTGTGTGTGTGTGTATATGAGTGTGTGTGTGTACAGTGGAGGATGGAGAAGGTTGGTGGAGGATAGTGGGGGAGGGAGGAGAGGAGAGGAGGATAGTGAGGGCTTGATTGGCTGATTTAGTGGCACTAGATTTTTTGCTGATTGGCTGATGCATTTAACACTAGTCGTTGATTGGTTGGTTTGGTTATGTCCAGCCAATCAGGTGTCACTGTGAGTTATATGGCCTTGGAAGATAGAAGCTTCTTCATTTCTTCGTTATTTTACGTGATTTTGTGAACGAATTGACGTGATTTTAAACAGTGATTGACTCTTTGTTTTTTATTGAAACCAGATGGATAGATTTTTTCAACCACCTCACCTGAAATGCTAATTAACCTACCTATGGCTCTGAACTTTCTGCCAGTAATAAAGGAAAAATAAAATAAGAACTAGACGTCTATTGAATTTCTATATAAAAAACAGACATAACCACTTGAGACATAAAAAAAATTAGCCATCAATAGCCACCAATGTCCTTATGTCTCGTGGAGCAGCCAGGAGTGAAGGTGGATTATTCTCTCCACCCAGAACCACTGAACCGATTGGGGGTGAAAATTGACACACGTGATCAGTCAGGTGTTGGACGGCTAGAGTCGGGTGTTGGTCGGCTAGAGTCGGGTGTTGGTCAGGGGGATGGGAGTTTTTGTTGCCATTAAACCTATATAACCTATACCTGCATAAAATGGTTGACTTCACACCTGGAGATTAGCGCCCCCTCCGCTGTCCCTCCTCACTGTTTAAAATTATTTCACCTTGGGACTAACCACCTTAACGCTAACCTAACCTATCCTAACCTATCCTATCCTAACCTAACTTAACCTATCCTAACCTATCCTATCCTAACCTAACTTAACCTATCCTATCCTAATCTAACCTAACCTAACCTAACCTATCCTATCCTAACCTATCCTATCCTATCCTATCCTATCTTGACCTATACCTGCATAATATAGTGGTACTCATTATACCAGTTACAAAATACAAAAATTATGTAGATGAGTGTCAATTGTCACAGTAGTGTTGCTGTATTGTCGTCTCTAGTAAGTACTCTTCACTGTCTGGGATACTGTAATCACTGTCGTTCGTTGTAATCAATGTCTGGCTGACTTATTACTTTCGTGGTCACTGTAATTACTGTAACTCACTGTAATCAGTGTATGGGGCCCTGTAATCAGTGTATGGGGCCCTGTAATCACTTGTGGTCACTGTAATTATTGTCTAGGTCACTTTAATCATTGTCAGGGACACTGCTATAAATCACCTAGGTAGTCCACTGTGATATTGTATCTAGGTCTCTAATATTTTTGTAGGTCACTGTAATCACCTGTTGGTCACTATAATCACCTGGTGGTCACTGTAATCACCTGGTGGTCACTGTAATCACCTGGTGGTCACTGTAATCACCTGGTGGTCACTGTAATCACTGTCATCAACACATTCATAATCAGTGTGTGTTAAGATGCCTCCACTAGTAGCTGGTAACTGACCTGTACTCAACCCACATCTGGACTACGAAGGCAACATTTGACTCACCACCAAATTGTTGTGTTTTAGTAGCGGTTCTGGCACTACAATGGCACCCTCCCCCTCTTCTTCCTTCTTCTCCTCCTCCTGCTTTCTCCTTCTCTTCCTCCTTCTTTCTCCTTCCTTTTCCTTCTCTTCCTCCTTCTTTCTCCTCCCTCTTCCCTTTTCTCCTTCTGTTTCGGTTCTTCTTCTCTTTCTCTTCCCCCTTATCTTCTTCCTCTTCCTTTTTTCTTCTTTCTCCTCCTCCTTTTCTACCTCTTTCTTCTTCCTTCTCTTCCTTTCCCTTCTTCCTCCTCCCCATGAACGTTCGTTGGGTCTTGTGGCTTTCCTGTCGTATATATTCAACTGTTGTTTTTTTTAGTTTGTTTCTTGTTTGTATTAGTTTTTTTTTACTTTTGTTGATTTTATTTTGTACGATTATTTTTTTTTTACTAGCCCGGACGAAAAGTTACTAGCCCGGACGAAAAGTTACTCGCCCGACGAAAGTTACTAGCCTGACGAAAAGTTACTAGCCCGGACGAAACGTTACTAGCTCGGACGAAAAGTTACTGACCAGGACGAAAGTTACTAGCCCGGACGAAAAGTTACTCGCCCGGACGAAAAGTTGCTGACCAGGACGAAAAGCTACTACCCATGCACGGCCCGATCGAACTGGTATCAATTATGCACAGTTGTCAGGGAGGCCAACAGGTTTCACGGAGGGTTGTCAGGATGGACTGGTCACACACACACACACACACACACACACACACTTACCTGAGCAATATTCGCGCCTGCCTCCTCAATCACCATCGTCTCTTAAATCTTCTTCGGTGATGCGTATGTTGCTGAGGATTGTTGCGTATGTTGCTGAGGATAGTTTTGGTTAGATTAGGTTAGTTTTGGTTCGGTTTGGTTAGGTTAGGTTAAGATAAGGCTGGTTAGGTTAGGTTAGTTTTGGTTTAAGTTGTCATGAATTGTTTGCTTGGTATACGCCGCACCTGTTCGGCTCTGAAAGGCAGACTAGAGTGTATCGTGGTCGTCATATTTTGTGACTTACTGGGTTAATAAAGTCCACACGCACGTCCAACCAACCCTCCTTTGTTGAAGCCTTCCTCACGTCCACCCTCTGTGTGTAAGTCCACAAGTCCAGTTCCATGCTGTGTTGAAGTCTACACGTCCAAGTCCCTTAAGTTCAGCCTCCAGTGTTGCAGCTCACACGTCCAAGTCCCTTAAGTCCAGCCTCCAGTGTTGCAGCTCACACGTCCAAGTCCCTTAAGTCCAGCCTCCAGTGTTGCAGCTCACACGTCCAAGTCCCTTAAGTCCAGCCTCCAGTGTTGCAGCTCACACGTCCAAGTCCCTTAAGTTCAGCCTCCAGTGTTGCAGCTCACACGTCCAAGTCCCTTAAGTCCAGCCTCCAGTGTTGCAGCTCACACGTCCAAGTCCCTTAAGTCCAGCCTCCAGTGTTGCAGCTCACACGTCCAACCTCCAAGTGTGTGCAACAATTGTGTGGCAGCGTCCTGTGGTATAGCCTTGCCTCATGATATCTTGTCGTAAGCGTCCTGACAGCTGGTGGAGGAGGATGTTCCCCGAGGGCCTCTGGCTGTGTTGGCACTAACAGAGGAGTGCCAGTTGTTGTGGTGAGCCCAGATGACTCCCTAACACGTCTCTCACATGTTCCACCTGCCGGGATAAGACCTGGTGGTTGTAGTGATGATGTTAGTGGTGAGGATGATGGTGGTAGTTGTGGTGATGGTTGTGATGATGGTGGTGACTGACAAAGGTATAGAAAAATTAAATAAGAATGTTTTAGGTACAAGTTATACATTAGTTCTTGTGGCTCTACGGACATCAAAGCTGTATACTCTTTCCCTCTGTATATTTTTGTTAACTTATCATACGTAACTTTTCTATCAACCCCTAAGTTTCCAAAGTTTAGGACATTGATGGAACAAACTTTATTTCCGACAGCCTCAGAAGAAAAAACTAGCTATATTACATTTTTTTCTTCTATAAACTATTTAAAATCGGGAAGATGAATCGACGCAGCTGGTTTTCCCCCCCACCAAAAAAAAAAAGTATCTGCACGATTTTATACGAGACAATATGACACAACGGACGAAGGATTTTGACAACCCTTCCGAGACAAACGGGAGTCGTAGTGTTCATTTTGACACTTATCGAACCTCTCCGTGAAGATAGTTGTTTGAAACGGGCTGTACTTGGAATATAAATAAATACTTAGAATATAAACACCAGTGACATAGATACGGTCATTATGTAACCACTTGGTATTTCTTATTTGTTGGAAAAGGTAAAAAAAAAAAAAAATCGAATGAAATAGAAAATGTGTGAAGGTGCAACTAGTGTGGGCCATTACCACAGGTGAACTTGTGGTGTTATAGTGCTTGCCATCATTAACTTACCTGTTTATGGTGCTATTAATTTTCTCTCCTCCAAACTCGGATTATGGAGTTTATTGTGTGTGTGTGTGTGTGTGTGTGTGTGTGTGTGTGTGTGTGTGTGAGGATGATGGTAGTAATAGTAGCAGTAGACGACCACAACCACCCCAACCACAGGCCGCCCACAGCCACCACCCCTACAGGCCGACCACACACCACCCCAACCACAGCCGACCACAGCCACCCACCCCCAACCACAGGCCGACCACAGCCACCCACCCAACCACAGGCCGACCACAGCCACCCACCCCAACCACAGGCCGGACCACAGCCACCCACCCCTCCACAGGCCGACCACAGCCACCCCACCACCACCCCAACCAGCAGGCCGCCCACAGCCACCCCCCCCAACCACAGGCCGACCACAGCCACCCACCCACCACCAACCACAGGCCGCCCACAGCCACCCCCACACTCCACAGGCCGACCACAGCCACCCACCCCAACCACAGCCGACCACAGCCACCCACCCCAAACCACAGGCCGACCACAGCACAGGCCGACCACAGCCACCACCCCAACCACAGGCCGACCACAGCCACCCCACCCCTCCACAGGCTGACCACCACCCACCCAACCACAGGTCAGCCCACAGCCACCCCCCAACCACAGGCTGACCTACAGCCACCCACCCCAACCACAGGCCGACCACAGCCACCCACCCCAACCACAGGCCACCCACAGCCACCCCCCACCCCACAGGCCGACCACAGCACCCACCCCCAACACGGCCGACCACAGCCACCCACCCCTCCACAGGCCGCCCACAGCCACCCACCCCTCCACAGGCCGACCACAGCCACCCACCCCTCCACAGCCGACAGCCACCCACCCTCCACAGGCCGCCACAGCCACCCATCCCTCCCTCCACAGGCCGCCCACAGCCACCCACCCTCCACAGGCCGCCCTGCCACCCACCCCTCCACGGGCTGCCCACAGCCACCCACCCCTCCACAGCTGACCACAGCCACCCACCCTCCACAGGCCGACTACAGCCACCCACCCTCCCACAGGCCGACCACAGCCACCTACCCCTCCACAGGCCGACACAGCCACTACCCCCACAGGCCGCCCAGCCACCCACCCACCACAGGCCCCCAGCCACCCACCTCCACAGGCCGCCCACAGCCACCCCTCTTCTCGGTGTTGAGTGGCACTGACCGCTTCCCATCGACCTCCCACTCCTATTGATTTTTCTAGCTATTGTCATGAATATGTGTGTGCGTGTGTGTGTGTGTGTGTGTGTGTGTGTGTGTGTGTGTGTGTGTGTGTGTGTGTGTGCGTGTGTGTGTGTGGTGGTGTGTGTGTGTGTGTGTGTGTGTGTGTGTGTGTGTGTGTGTGTGTGTGTGTGTGTGTGTGTGTGTGTGTGTGTGTGTGTGTGTGTGTGTGTGTGTGTGTGTGTGTGTGTGTGTGTGTGTGTGTGTGTGTGTGTGTGTGTGTGTGTGTGTGTGTGTGTGTGTGTGTGTGTTTTAGGTTGGTTGGGTTAGAATTTTTTTTTTTTGTCATTTGGTTTAACTTTTTTATCATTTTTTTTATTTTTTGATTTTTTTTTTTTTTTTTTTGTTTTTAGGTGTGTGCGTGTGTGTGTGAGTGTGTGTGTGCGTGTGTGTGTGTGTGTGTGTGTGTGTGTGTGTGTGTGTGTGTGTGTGTGTGTGTGTGTGTGTGTGTGTGTGCGCGTGTGTGTGTGTGTGTGTGTGTGCGTGTGTGGTGTGTGTGTGTGTGTGTGTGTGTGTGTGTGTGTGTGTGTGTGTGGTGCGTGCGTGCGTGCGTGTGTGTGTGTGTACGTAATAAGTGGTGAGGAATGCCTGTAATCTTGTGTACACTCGACTGGGGAAACCAGATGATCTTAGCAGCCAGCCACCCACCACCCATTGCTGCCACCCATCTACCACCTCTCTATCACCCATTGCTGCCACCCATCTACCCATTTTCTGTCTCACACTTAAGTACTTTTGACACCCATCTACTCGCTCTCTGCCACCCACCTCCCCACTTTCTACCACCCACCTCCCCAGTTTCTGCCACCCACCTCCCTACTTTCTGCCACCCACCTCCCCACTTTCTGCCACAGTTAAGCCACCCACCCACCGTCATATGGCAACTTACATAGACCTGCTTAGAACTGAACTCATGTGACGTAATGTTGACGTAACGGTGACCTGACTGTCTAAGAACTGGCTGGTGACGTCATAGCTCAATAATAACGTCATGATATTGTGACGTCATAGCTCAATAATGACGTCATGATATTGTGACGTCATAGCGCAATAATGACGTCATGATATTGTAACGTCATAGCTCAATAATGACGTCATGTTAATTTAATGTAGAATTGTATGTTTTTTTGTTTTTTTTGTTTAGTTTGTCTTTGTTTGTTTTTAGTGTGTAGTGATGTTTGTCCAGGTGTAGATTATGAGGTAAATTTACGTGATGTGAAGGTAGATTAGAACCTTTATTTAACCTCGATATAATGGACTGCACTGATCCCTATAGTTCGTTATATGGAGGTTTCACATTTAAAGAACCTCGATATAATGGACTGTACTCTCCTGTAGTCCGTTATAGGGAGGTTATATGGACAACTCACCCCTACAGCCCGTTAAATCGAGGGTCTCGCTGTATGGTTTCTCGGTTATAAATCAGATCTCTCGTGTAGTAGCCGCGTCAGCCTTCAGGAGGGAGAGGGTACTCGTGTGTGAAGGCGGTGTGGGGTGTAATTACCGTCTACCGTTGTGTAGTGGATAATGGTAGAGCGGTGAGATGGAGGGGAGTGGGTTGTGTGTGTGGTGTGGTGGGCGGGGTGGGTTGTGTGGAGTGGTGGTGGGGTGGTTGTGTGGGTGTGGGTGGTGGGTGGGGTGGTGGGTGGGGTGGGTTGTGTGGATGTTGGTGGTGGGTGGGTGTGTTGTGTGGATATGGGTGGTGGGGGGGGGGCGTAGTTTCCATTGGCTGGAAGCGTGGGTTGTATGGGCGGAGGTGTGTGGGTTATGTGGGCGGAATGTGGGTGGTGGGCGAGGTGGGTTTTGTTCTGAGAAAATAGATGACTGTATGAATGTTGTCGACTGTATGAAAGTTATTGTATACACACGCTGTTGAGGGTATTGACCAATCAGCTAAACTCATCGCACCTTTGGATGGTCTATGATTGGTGCAGCCACTCACGTACAGACCAATCAGCAGTCAGTCACCTCCCATGAACCGAGACGGTGGCTGAGGACGTCTAAGATGAGTGGTGTCCAGTCAATGAGTCCTGTTGAGTACTGTGGTTAACTAGAGTACGCCTGACTGAGCTTAGAACCTTCCTACCCGTGTATGTGATGCCCCTACCATGATGCCCCTCCCATGATGCCCCTCCCATGATGCCCCTCCCATGATGCCCCTCCCATGATGCCCCTACCATGATGCCCCTCCCATGATGCCCCTCCCATGATGCCCCTACCATGATGCCCCCCCTCCCATGATGCCCCTCCCATGATGCCCCTCCCATGATGCCCCTACCATGATGCCCTCGAGGTATAGGACCGACTGGGCATATAAGAGATAATTAAAGAGTCAAGAATCACGTGACTCTCTCTCTAGTGAGTCAACAACCAGCAGATAAACAGTTCGCCAGATAAGGAAGGTTGACAGTGGCTTACAGAGAGAGAGAAGAAGAGAGCTGAGGGGAGTGTAGGTGTATCATAAGTTAGTGTTTTGTATTGTGTGTATGACTCACATAATAAGGGTGTAGCTGAGGTCCCCCGTGTTTGGTGTGTGTGTGTGTGTGTGTGTGTGTGTTTGTGTGTGTGTGTGTGTGAAGCTCTGTTTTATTTTGTGTTTTTATTCTACTTAATATGGTATGACAATATAAACCCTTAACATCCAGGTTCATTATTAAATCCGGGTTGTTTTGTTGACGAGGCTTATCTCCGTGTTGAGTTGTGGGTGGCTCTTTATGTGATGAACCTGACTCCCCTGTTTACCTGGGTTGATCAACAGGTAGTACCAGGTCCATCCTAAGGCAATAAACAGGTCCAGATCCAGGTCCAGATCCAGGTCCAGGTCCAGGTACAGCTATTTCTGCGCCATGATGATCGTTCTTCCTAACTCACACTTGAGGAAACTATCTCAACTACGAACCTTTTGAGATATTTGAGTCAAGTCTTCGATTAGATGCCTCAGATTAGGATTTCATTTGGGATTGAATTGCTTTGGCTGCGTTGGGGCCTGAGGAGGAGAGGTTAAGAGGGGGAGGGGGGTTAAGAGGGGGTGGGGGGCAGAGGGGAGGAGGGGGGGGCGAGGGGGTTAAGAGGGGAGGGGCTGCCGGGTCCTGTCCATCCCAACTTGATGATGAAATATTAATGACGATTGAAGCATCAGTCCCTTATATTGCCTGTGTCATCCACTTCCTTCTTCCTTCCTCACCTTCTGTTCCTTCCCTTTCCTCTTCCATTATCCAATTCTTTCCTTCGTTCTTCCTCTTTTCCTTCCTTCCCTGTGGAGGGGGTGGGGAGACGGGTGAAGATTAGGTTTCCGGTAAGGGAGGTTTCTGCCCCTAACAGGGTCACAGGGCTGTGGGTAGGAAGGTTTTCAGGCGAAGAGGAAGCCTAAGGGGAGAGGAGGAGGAACTTTGTCATTGCTTGCTGGTGTTCTGGGGAAGGGGGGTGGATGTCCTGGTGAGGGGTGGGGAGGAGAGAGAGGAGGGGAGAGAGGGATGGTAGGGGAGAGAGGGGAAGGTAGAGAGAGAGGGGAGGTAGGGAAAGAGTGGGTACCCCTCAAATCAACACCAAAAAGAACGAGTTAACTGTCGCCATTAAGAGAGATTGTGGTGAGGGTCCTCCTGATCCCTCTTCTCCCTTTCCTCCCTTCCCTCCCCTTCCTTCCTCCCTTCTCCCCCTTCCTTCCCCCTCCCTTCCCTTCCTTCCCCCTCCTCTCGTCTCACCTCACCTCCCATCCTTTTCCTCCTCTTTGTCTGACCTCTTCCCTTCCTCCCCTCCCCCTCATCCTTTCCTCTTCCTCCCCCTCCTCACTCAGGCAACCTCGTTCACAATTGCTTTCTTGTCCTAAGAACTCTTCATTATGGCACCAGGGAGGGAGGGAGGGAAGATGAGGAGGGAAGATGAGGAGGGAGGGAGGAGGGAGGAGGGAGGATGAGGGAGATAGATGGAGGAAAGATGGAAACTTATCATTATCATCGTCATTATCACCGTCATTATCAACCGTCATTATCATCGTCATTATCACCGTCATTATCAACCGTCATTACTCATCGTCATTATCAACCGTCATTATCAACGCGTCATTATCAACCGTCATTATCATAAATCATTATCAACCGTCATTATCAACGTCATTATCACCGTCATCATCATCAACCTGTCATTATCAACGTTATTATCACCGTCATTATCACCATCATTATCATCACTATCCCCGTGTTCACTGTCATTATTATCACCGTCACTATTGCCATTGTCGTTCTTAAGTTCATCATCATTTGTCTGTACCTCGCCTGAGTTCTCTTCCTCTCCTTCTTCCATTTGTTTCCCTATTCTTCCTCTTCCTTTTCTCCTTCCACCACTTCTTCTTCCTCCTTCTCTCTCCCTCTTCCCCCCCTCCCTCCTCTCCTCTCCTCTATTCCGTACAAGTTCAGACAGATGTTTTTTTGGCATGGGATATGGTTAAGAGGTGCGGCTGGTCTGCTTCTTCGCCTGCTCCCCCTCCTGCTCCTCCTCCTCTTCTTCATCTCCTCCTCCTCTTCATCTCCTCCTCCTCTTCTTCATCTCCTCCTCCTCTCTCTTCTTCTCCTCCTCCTCCTCTTCATCTCCTCCTCCTCCTCTTTCTCCTCCTCCTCTCCTCTTCATCTCCTCCTCTTCTTCTCTCTCCTCCTCTTCCTCCTCCCTCCTCCTTCTCTCCTCCTCCTCCTCCTCTTCATCTCCTCCTTTCTTCCCCTCCTCCTCTTCGTCACCATGTTCCGTCTCTTTTACTGTTCCTCTTCTTCCTCCTTCTTCACCTTTCTCTTCTTCCTCCTCTTCCTCCACACTCCCTCGGGATGGTGGTGATGGTCGGCAGGGAGAGGGAGAGTGTTGGAGACAGGGAGAATAAGATACGAGGGAGAAGGGAGGGAATGGTCTCCACTAGCCAGAGGGAGACGTGTGTAGGGAGGGAGGGAGGGGAGGAGGACGTGGTTAGAAGGTGTTGCTAAGTGAGGGGGGGAGAACGTGGTTAGGGAGTGTTGCTTAGGGAGTGAGGGAGGGAGGAGTGGTTAAGGAGTGTTGCTAAGTGAGGGAGTTATGTTGTCAGGGGTCAGAATATGTAAATGAGGGAATTTATATTACTGGAGGAAGTTAAGTGAGATAGATGCGTTGTTAGGGGGTAGGGGACGCAACGTTGTTAGGGGTGAGGGACGCAACGTTGTTAGGGGTGAGGGGACGCAACGTTGTTAGGGAGTGAGGGACGCAACGTTGTTAGGGAGTGAGGGACGCAACGTTGTTGGGGGTGAGGACGCAACGTTGTTAGGGGAGTGAGGGGACGCAACGTTGTTGGGGGTGAGGGAACGTTGCTGGGGGTTGAGGGAGAGTTGTGTGGAGGAGGGAGGAAGGAGGGCTTTAAGGGAGGGAAGGAGGGGGCTTTTAAGGAGAAAGAAGGAGGGAGGTAGTCGGGAAGGAGGGAACTGTTGCTACGGAGGTCAGGTATATACCATCCGTCCAAGAGGAACGTCGACAATCCTGCTCCTCTTTTTGCCCTACACCTGTTGATCACAATTAATACACGGGTCACAGGTATGTTGGTACTGACAACTGAAGCCATGTTTGTTACCTCTCTCTCTCTCTCTCTCTCTCTCTCTCTCTCTCCTTTCCACTAATCACTACACAGGTACACCCAAGCCCGTCTCTGGCAGTTAAGGCAAGTCATTAAGGCAGGTAATTGAAGAGGTGTTCTACTCACCCCTGGGTCTTTGTGGTGCCTCTTAAAACAGTGTGGATTGTGGTTGTTGTGGTGGTGGTTGGAGGGTTGTTGTTGTGATTGTTGTTGTTGTTGTGGTTGTTGTTGTTGTTGTTGTTGTTGTTGTTGTTGTTGTTGTTGTTGTGGCCTAGGTATCTTTCCAAGGTAATATTGCCAACTACAGTATTAATGATAGTATAGGTTGTCGTGTGTGTGTGTGTGTGTGTGTGTGTGTGTGTGTGTGTGTGTGTGTGTTAGTAATATGGAGGTAAAAAAACTAACAGAAAACGAGATAAAATTACGATGAAAGAAAATGAGAATAAATAAAAGTGGAAATATAAGGCCAAAAATAATGTTATTAAAAGGGGAATCTTATGTAAATTGACTTATACACAGAATATTGCTTTAAAAATGATTTACTTCAGACCAGCAACACAATAATGGCCTCTTAATTAATTTAGCACCTCATTCCGTGTTTGGAGGGGTCAAAGGTCATATTTTATAGTCATTGAGCCTTAAATGTATGTGGGTGTAACCGTAAAGTTGAATAATAAATATTTTAGTTTGAACTGACCCATTGGTGGGGAGGAAAGTAGGTAGGTGGGAGGAATGTAGGTAGGTGGGGAGGAAAGTAGGTAGGTGGGTGGAAAGTAGGTAGGTGGGGAGGAAAGTAGGTAGGTGGGGAGGAAAGTAGGTAGGTGGGGTGGAAAGTAGGTAGGTGGGGAGAAAGTTGGTAGGTGGGAGAAAGTAGTAGGTGGAGAGGAGTAGGTAGGTGGAGAGGAAAGTAGGTAGGTGGGGAGGAAAGTAGGTGGTGGGTGAGAGGTGGGGAGGAAAGTAGGTAGGTGGGGAGGAAAGTAGGTAGGTGGGGAGGAAAGTAGGTGGGAGGAAAGTAGGTAGGTGGGGAGGTGTGTGTGTGTGCTGAGGAACGTTGAACATTGAAGTTTACTTAAGAGAAATTGAACTCTAGCCCTCCTGCCCCTCCTCCTCTCCTCCCCCTTCTTCTCTTCTTCCTCCTCAAGTTCTTGGTGGGGTGGTGGAGGAGGAGGGAGGAGGAGGAGGAGGAGGAGGAAGAAGAAGAAGAAGGTAATAGGTACGAGAAGGTACTGTATAGGTGGGTAGGCATATATAATAGGGAGACTAGATAGATTAATAACGATTTAATTATGGGGTGTAATAGGGTGGAATGGATCAATAGGATGGTGTAATGAGGGGGGAATGCAGTAATGACGGGTCGATACATAGAGTGCATTGGATTTGAATATGGGAAAGGTCCTAGCATTGGTTTTAAGGGGGCCCCCATTAGGAACATAGGTGAAAGGGAGGGTAAAGGAGAGGAAGGAAGGAGGGAGAGGAAAAGTGAGGTAGTAGTAGTTTGTTTTGTTTGGATATTTTCTGTTTTTATTATATTTTTATTTTATTGTTTTTATTTATTTTTTTTGTTCCTGTTTTTATTATTATTATTATTATTATTCCCTCCTGATGCCTCTTGTTGAAGGTTATCTGATGGTGTGTTTGTTTGATACACATGAGGGGAGATAAAACACGAGATTATGTTTGTGAACGAGGGGAAGTGGGGGAGAGGTAGGTGGAAAGGTGGGAGAGAGAGAGAGAGAGAGAGAGAGAGAGAGAGAGAGAGAGAGTCACATGTTAGGGTAGAGGGAAACTGTAAGGCAGGTGAGGGGGGGGGGTGAGAGAGGGGGTGAGTCAGACTGTATGACTGACTGACTAGAGGCAAAGAGCGTTGCCATATCCTCAGCTTATATTTTAGGGTTGCTATATATTGCCACATTATGTGTTTTGCCATAGCTTTTATAAGATGCCAAACTATAAAAGTCGCCATAACGATGTATAAAAGTTGCCATAGAAGAGTTGCCAGTCACTGTTCTTGGTCCCGTGTGGTCGGAGGGAGGAACCTGTAGCGTGGGCGACCAATCACAGTGGTGGGTCTCTAGAAGGGGAGGGGAGGGAGGACGTTTTCCCTCTCCATCACATCCCCTCAGTGTTGTACCTTCTCCTCTACTTTCTCCCCTTCTCCCCACTTCCTCTCTCTTCTTTCTCCTCTACTCTCTTCCCTTTCTCCTCTTCTTTCTACTTTTTCTCTCCTTCATACTCCCTCCTTTCATCTTCCTATTCCTTTTCCCTTACCTACCTCCCCATAATCTCTCTCTCTACCTGCAATCTGCTTTTAACTCACTCTCTCCTACCACCACTTCCCTCATTCCTCCCTACCACCTCTTTCCCCCTCACTCCTCTACACCCTGTTTATGAGACGTGGTTGTTCCCTTATCGCTGGGTCCCTTTCCTGTCTCCCTCTACTGCCCATTTTCGCCTCCCTTACTGATGCCTATTAATAATCCCCTATTTACTGCTGTCCCGTATCACCTATTTTACACAAATTATTGAATTGGGTGTGTGTGTGTGTGTGTGTGTGTGTGTGTGTGTGTGTGTGTGTGTGTGTGTGTTTTGCGTGTCTAGAGGTGTGTGTAGGTTTGTGTGTATGTATGTAGGTTTGTGTGTATGTGCATGTGCTATTATTGTTATTATTATTATTATTTTACTTTATTAATGTTAATTATCTCAGTATTCCTAGACACCGTTTTATCACATTACGTTATTATTACAATTTCTTTCCTTTATTTATATCTCTTTCTTCTGGCCACCAGTAGGCAGCAATATCCTTTCAGTAAAGTGTATTCAACTATATGACGTAATCTGAGTCAAGTTTCACATGACTCAATAGAGCTTTGAGTTCGATAAAAATGACATTAAAATTGTCAATATAATCCGGATTAACGGGAAGGGATGGAAGGGGGTGGGGGGTTGGTTGGTGGGAATGGAAGGGTGGAATAGGAAGGGGAGGTTGGTGGGGCGTGGAAGGGTATGGAAGGGAGATGAAAAGGGATTGGGGGTGGTTGCATCGAAGGTGACTATCCACAACTATCCACATGACCCCACACCTACCACAATTTCCCACACCTACCCAAACGTGACCCCACACCTTCCACATCCACACCTACCCACACTTAACCATGCCAGGGTCACCGCCAGCCCCGTGTGTATGTGTGTGTGTGTGTGTGTAGTAGTAGTAGTGTTAGTAGTAGTAGTAGTAGTAATAGTAGTCTTTAACACAGTGTCCAACCCTGTCTGCTGAAATAGCCGTCAAGTTAATAAAAAGACATGATTCACTTACCACCCCCTGTACCTACCCCTCTTCCCCTACCTACCCCTCTTTCCCCTACCTAACCTTCCCCTCCTTCTTCCCCCCTCCTTCTCTCTTTCTCTCCCTTTCTCCCTCGTTCGTCAATCTTTATTTATTATTTTTTCCACTGAATCATTTAATTCCCTTCCTAAACTCTCTCTCTTTTTTCATCCTATTTTTAATATTATATTGATTTTGTTGTTCTTGGTCTTGTTTATCATATGTTTCTTCCTTCATCAGTCTTCATCTTTTTCTTCTTCATTACCAACATCTTACTCCTCCTCTCACCTGTACCTTCCCCTCACCCCTCCTCCTCCACCCCCTCCCTCAGTGTTGCCGGAGGCGGGGTCCCAGAGCTTCTGGACCTCAACCATTTTATTCAGCAGGTGGAGAAACAGGAATCAAGACGAGGAAGAGGGGACCTGGGGCCTTAAAGGGACGTGGTAGGGGCGCTGGACCGGTTCAGGGACGGTCCATGGTACAGGTCCACTGGGGAAAGAACAGGCCATGAAAGCTTATAACGCAGCTAAAAAAAATATCCAAAGTTCTGTGTCAGGAGAGTTGTGATGTGTTGGTGACGCGAAGGTATACCTTTGTCGTCACTACCCGGGCTGTAGATTATTGTGGTGTGTGTGTGTGTGTGTGTGTGTGTGTGTGTGTGTGTGTGTGTGTGTGTGTGTGTGTGTGTGTGTGTGTGTGTGTGTGTGTGTGTGTGTGTGTGTGTGTGTGTGTGTGTGTGTGTGTGTGTGTGTGTGTGTGTTCCCTTTCCAGTAATCTTAACATTGGCTCAATTATAATTCATACATACATTAATTCCAAAAACATCCTGTCAGTGTGAAGTGAATGGGCGTTGTCTGGAGCTCACTGGCCCAAGACATTCTGAAATTTGATGATGGAGGGAGGAGGGATGATGGAGGGAGGGATGATGGAGGTACGAGGGTGGAGAGAAGGGTAATGGAGAGTAGGAGGGAGAGGTGATTGGTATCTAACTAATGGTAAGGGGAAGGATGGGAATGGGGAAAGAGAAGAAGGGACACTAATGGGTAAAGGGGTAAAGGGATCTAATGGTGGAGGAAAAATGCCACCTCATGGTAAGGGGTTAATGGGGTGGGAGTCTTCTTCATTAACTAGGTAATTAGGGGCATTAGGTGTAATCAGGCTGATCGTGACAAGATGAAATTGTGTGTGTGTGTGTGTGTGTGTGTGTGTGTGTGTGTGTGTGTGTGTGTGTGTGTGTGTGTGTGTGTGTGTGTGTGTGTTCTGTGTGTGTGTGATAAATGTTTTGTTTACATACAGTACCTGAATCTAATAGGTTATTTTCTCTTCTTACAGGTAAATAAAGACGATACTTGTACCAGCCAGCCAGGTTTTGGATTCTAAACAGGTTCGTATGTTTTTTGTATTCCTCGTCAGAAGAGATTGACCTATTATGTCTCTGGGGACGAATTAATGGAGGTACTGACGATAATGTTCCCTAGAGACTCTACCGGTGACGTGAGGTAACACTGAGACTACCTTAATTTTGTTGTCGTCTTTAGTTGTCGCTGTTGTCGTCTTAACTGTCGTTGTTGTCGTTTTTAGTTGTCGTTGTTGTCGTCTTAGTGTTGTCGTCGTCTTAGTGTCGTCGATGTCGTTTTTTATTCCTTAGTTTTTTCTTTAGTTTTGGATATACAACAGAGGGCTGTTGTATATCCTCTAATGTGTTGTTGTTCCGTCATCTCCAGGCAGTAGCATCGTGTGTTGTGTGTGTGTCAACACAGTCAAAGTAACACACACACACACACACACACACCACCTTTTCTGTCAGCTCTTGACGGGCACTCAATACCGCCTCAAGCTGTCAGCCGTCAGCCGTCTGGTGTACGCTGATACTCCTCGGCGTCAGCAGTCTGTCGCCTGACATACCAGCCTCCTTGGGGCGTGTGGCGGCAGCTGGAAGTGAAGGGTTGTTACGTTGACAGGTTAGTTCAGGTCAGGTCAGGTCAAATCGTGTTACGTTGCGTTATTAGGTCAAGTTGGGTCACTTTACTGGCTTGGGTTACATTATGTTAAGACGAGTCAGGTTAGGTTACCAAGTCAGATTACGGTTCGGTTAGGGTAAGATGGTGACGAGTAGATGTAATGTTAACCGTACTGAAAAATTTACTCACAGCAGGCGGGGGCGAACGGTTGCCAGGCGAATGTTCAAAGGGTTTTTATTAGTGTAGAGAATGCCTGGCGCTTACTGAAGAGTGGACGGGGAGGACCTACTCCACCCCCTTTCTCTCCATACAGCCACCATTCTTTTACAACCTACAGTGTTATCTGTTAGTTACGATCAAATTAAAACTCGCTCACCTTTTAGGAATTTTAGCGGCAACGTTATTTGTGCTCACGAGTAATCCGGTGTTAGTAAGTGTACGTTCTTGTGTACCGTGAGCGGATTACCATGGATTGGTTCCCTGTGTGATGATGTAAGCTGGTGGATTTGTTGGGCAGGATGGCGAGTGATACCTGGACACTGGGAACGAAGCTCTCTGAAGATTCCCTCTTCCTCCTCCGTGTATGTTTTATGTTAGGTTAGGTTAGGTTTGGTTAGATTAGGTTAGGTTAGTTTCTTGTAATATTAACGCTAACCAAACATACCTTACCACCTTACCTTACCTTACCTTACCTTACCTTACCTTACCAAACCAGAAGCGAGAGGAGAGAGAAAATATAGTGTATATATACAGTAATTATTATCGGCTGACGTGACGGAATATTGTTGTGTGTGATATAACGTGACTAGTTGAAATGTATGTGTGTGTGTGTGTGTGTGTGTGTGTGTGTGTGTGTGTGTGTGTGTGTGTGTGTGTGTGTGTGTGTGTGTGTGTGTGTGTGTGTGTGTGTGTGTGTGTGTGAACAGGCGTCTTGGTGATTATTTTGTTTTAATAATAGATTAAAGGAGACAGGAAGGGATAGGGTGAAGGATAGTGAGTGAAGTGGGGATGAGGAGTGGGGAATGAGAGAGTGGGGGATGAGAGGGGAGTGGGGGATGACAGGGAAGGATTTAGAGGGACAATATTGCAGTCGTTGGATCCCTCAGTTGATACCCTCAGTTGATGTCATTCTCCTCCTTCCTACTCTCACCAGTTCTCCCCACCATCCCCACCGTCATCTCCCCCACCTCTCCCACCTCCCCACACTCCATCTATTCCTCTCTCCTCACCTGTCTTCCCTTCCTCCTTCCACACCCTTCTCCTCACCTCTTTTCCCCTCTCTTATCATCACTTCCTTTGTTCTATGTATATCCCATCCTTTTTCTTCCTTCTCTATCTACCCATCACTTCCTTCCTTCCTCCTTTCCCTTCATTTTCCCTTCCTCAGGTACCCCAGCTACGCCCCCCACTTATACGGCCCCAGGCTCACAGCTGTTCTGTGTCCTATGCAATATAAACCTCTCTCTCTCTCTCTCTCTCTCTCTCTCTCTCTCTCTCTCTCTCTCTCTCTCTCTCTCTCTCTCTCTCTCTCTCTCTCTCTCTCTCTCTCTCTCTCTCTCTCTCCCTCCCTCCCCCCCTCCAACTCCCCCCCAACTCCCCTTCACCTCTTCACCCAGACAATGTACACGGAAGCTGATTAATAATTTTGTATGTTGTCAGGGTCAACTGAAGGGTGGCCCTAATGTTAGCACACACACACACACACACACACACACACACACACACACACACACACAGTTCTTAAGGGTTCGTACGTAAAGTTTTTCTTCCTGACTGAAGAGTTTTGAAAGATGCATTAATTTGTCCATTCATAGTGTCATAAAGATTGGGTTAAAAGATGGGCCATCATTGGTCTGAGACTGTACCGTGAGGGAGGCGGAACACGCACACTGTACAGCCCTGTAAATGTATTCGATTCATATTATATCATTCTGTCTAAATCAAATGTAAATCTATATTTTTCAACCACCGGCTGCAACTCTATTAATAAACCGTTTATTTATTACACACACCTCTCTCTCTCTCTCTCTCTCTCTCTCTCTCTCTCTCTCTCTCGGTTGGGTTACATGAGAAAGAAGTGGGAGGAGGAATGGGAGAGAGAGGAGAGAGAAGAAAAAGATGGAGAAGGAAGTAAGAGAGAGAATAAGATTGAGCTATAGGAGGAGAAGGGATAAGTAAAGAAAATGAGATAGGTGGATGGTGGATGGATGGATGAACCAGAGGAGGAAAGGCCAGTATAACCAATAACACACAGATTGTCAATAAGGGAGGACTATGGGTGAGGGGTAATTATGTATTAAGGGAGATAAGTGGCGTGTCATTGGGGTGGGGTGCTGTGAGGAGGATATTTGGGGGGAAATAAAGGGAGGATATTTAGGTAAGGGGATGATATTTGGGGAGGAGGATATCTAGGGAGGAGGAAATAGGTGGGGAGGATATTTGGGGAGGGGAAAGGGAGGTTAAATTGTAGGTTAAGAGGCATTGGGAAACGTTTCCTTATTGAACTCTGGGTGTGGTGTGTGCGTGTGCGTGCGTGTGTGTGCGTGCGTGCGTGTGTGTGTGTGTGTGTGTGTGCGTGCGTGCGTGCGTGCGTGCGTGTGTGTGTGTGTGTGTGTGTGTGTGTGTGTGTGTGTGTGTGTGTGTGTGTGTGTGTGTGTGTGTGTGTGTGTGTGTGTGTGTTTTAGATTTTTGTATTTAGGATGTGTCTGTGGTGTCAAAGGTCATTGAAACAGAAGCTATTCATTCATTCATTCATTCATTCATTCATTCATTCATTCATTCATTAATAGATCGACATTTAATAGGTTCAGGAGGTGAGTAATGTCGAGTGAGTTTAAAAAAAAACTTTACTCTATAATTTTCTTTCAGCATCAAGTTAGTTTTCAGATACAGTCAGTGAGAGATGCCAAGTGTCCTGTCACTCTTATGGGAGGGGGAGAATGGTGAGCTCTTGGTGGAGGTCCTGTCCCTCTCCACTCTTATGGGAGGGAGAATGGTGAGCTCTCGGTGGGGAGGGTCTGTCCTCTCCATCTTATGGGAGAATGGTGAGCTCTCGGTGGGGGTCACACTGTCCTCTCACTCTTATGGGGGGAGAATGGTGAGCTCTTGGTGGGGGGTCACACTGTCCTCTCCACTCTTATGGGAGGGAGAATGGTGAGCTCTTGGTGGGGGTCACACTGTCCCTCTCCACTCTTATGGGAGGGAGAATGGTGAGCTCTTGGTGGGGGGTCACTGTCCCTCTCACTCTTATGGGAGGAGAATGGTGAGCTCTTGGTGGGGGGTCACTGTCCCTCTCACTCTTGGGAGAGATGGTGGTGAGCTCTTGGTGGGGGGTCCTGTCCCTCTCCACTCTTATGGGAGGGAGAATGGTGAGCTCTCGGTGGGGGTCACACTGTCCTCTCCACTCTTATGGGAGGAGAATGGTGAGCTCTTGGTGGGGGGTCACTGTCCCTCTCCACTCTTATGGGAGGAGAATGGTGAGCTCTTGGTGGGGGTCACACTGTCCTCTCCACTCGTATGGGAGGGAGAATGGTAGCTCTTGGTGGGGTCACACTGTCCCTCTCCACTCTTATGGGAGGGAGAATGGTGAGCTCTTGGTGGGGGTCACACTGTCCTCTCACTCTTATGGGAGGAATGGTGGGCTCTTGGTGGGGGGGTCACACTGTCCCTCTCACTCTTATGGGAGGAATGGTGAGCTCTTGGTGGGGGTCCATCCACCGTCACTAGATTGCCACCGTCTTGTCTCGTGTTGACTCGAGGAAAACACAGGTTGAATGGCAGGTCTTTTCAGCTTGTCATGATTATCTGAGTGTAAAGACTACTGACGGGTTGTGTAAGGCTGTGTTAAGACTTGATTGTGTTAAGACTTGATTGTGTAAGGCTGTGTTAAGACTTGATTGTGTAAGGCTGTGTTAAGACTTGATTGTGTAAGGCTTGATTGTAAGGCTGTGTAGACTTGATTGTGTTAAGACTTGATTGTTTAAGGCTGTGTTGACTTGATTGTAGTAAGGCTGTGTTAAGACTTGATTGTGTAAGGCTGTGTTAAGACTTGAATGTTTAAGACTTGATTGTTTAAGGCTGTGTTAAGACTTGATTGTGTATGGCTTGATTGTGTAAGACTTGATTGTGTAAGACTGTGTGGGAAAAGCCTTATACAGAGGTATGTAACCCCCTAAGTCCTTCTTCTTGGTGTTATTGGAAGTTGTGTGGTGTGTTGTGTTGCGTTGTGTTGTGTGTTGAGCCTAGACACCCAGTAGACAACATACACCTAAACAGTGTAGTTCACAGGTCAGCCTCAGGTGGGGAGTATTTCACACCAGTTGTTGGGTTCCTGACACTTCAGCAACCCTCCATCGATTGTACTCCAGCTGACAGTGGGAGGGAGGTGGAGGGAAGGAGTGGAGGTTGAGGAAAGGTGGGAGGTGGAGGGAAAAGGGTAAAGAACAGGAAAAGGGGATAGAGTGAAGGGAAGGAATAGAGATTGGGAGATGTAGAGAAACTAGTGGGGGGATAGGGATGGGTGAGGGTGGAGATGAAGGTGAGGGAGATGTGGGGGGATAGGGATGGGTGAGGTGGAGATAAGGTGGGGAGATGTGGGGGGATAGGGATGGGTGAGGGTGGAGATAAGGTGAGGGAGATGTGAGGGGATAGGGATGGGTGAGGGGTGGAATAAGGTGAGGGAGATGTGGGGATAGGGATGGGTGAGGGTGGAGATAAGGTGGGGAGATGTGGGGGGATAGGGATGGGTGAGGGGTGGAGATAAAGGTGAGGAGATGTGGGGGTGGGGGTGATTTACCTTCCGTGGCAGATTAAATTATGCTTCAGATGTAACCTAACCTAACCTAACCTAATCGGAATGGTAGTCAAATATGAGTGGCTCAAGTCTAATGGGCGCTACTATAATGACCCTAACCTTATTAATTACGGTAGATTGGGGCCCATGGGACTTAGGCTTCATTGGTTAGGTTAGGGCCTATTAGGACTGGGGCTTATCAGGACTAGGCATCAAGGTTAAGCTGGGGTCTAATCTAACCATTGGGGCCAATCATAATAGACCCAAACTGTTAGGATCTGTTAGGACTGGGGCCCCCATAAGGTTAGGTTAGGTTGGGGCCTGTTAGGACTGGGCCCCATGACCTACACTCCACCATCTATATGTAAACAACAACAACGGATCTTCTTAATGTAAACAACCGCCATCTTTATTTTATAACCGAACTGGGCCGATAATTGAGGCTTTAGCAACACCTGTTCGTGCATGTAAATTATCCGGATGTTCTAACCGCGGCCGGATAAAACGATGAAATCTTCGCTATCCGGATCCTATGAAACAAATTTGAAATATATTGATATGCACCGGTTATGGGATATTTACGTGAACCGGATTCAGGATAATGTCATAATTCGGTTTACGGAATGTTACTACTGTCCGGATACGGGATAATGATGTTTGAATACGGAATATTGACTCTCCGGAAAAGTTTATTTGTTTGAGTTGTTATTCGGTTACCCGTGTTTTGTATCTCTCTCTCTCTCTCTCTCTCTCTCTCTCTCTCTCTCTCTCTCTCAAAAGCTGTTGTTTACACTACTGTATGCAGCTGAGTTATGCAAACACTGGTAAAACATGTCTGCCAATTTTACATAAGTTCAGAAGTGGTATTTATAAAACTTGGGTTAAACCGAATCTGCAGAAATTAGTGAGAAGTTTTATTTTGGTTTTTATTTTGTGTATTTTTTTGTTTCTTTGTTTTAATGTAGGTGTTTTATTTGGGGTTTTGTGTGTTTGTGTTTTTATGTATTCATTGTTGATTTTATTTCGTCATTATTGGTTATTTTATTAATATTATTATTATTATTATTATTATTATTATTATTATTATTATTATTATTATTATTATTATTATTGAGTATAATGAATAAAACCACTTGAGTATAATGAATGAAGGCACTTGAGTAAGATGAATGAAGGCACTTGAGTATGATGAAAGAAGTCACTTGAGTATGATGAATGAAGTCCAGTGAATACCTTGAGATGAGAAGGAATGAAGTGTTTGAGATGCTGTTTACCCTCCGCTTCTGGACGTGGGCGACAAGTTCATCTGGCTGCCCTGTTGTTGTTGTTGTTGTAGTTGTAGTAGTTGTTGTTGTAGTTGTTGTTGTTGTTGTTGTTGTAGTTGTTGTAGTTGTTGTGGTTGGTTGTTGTTGTTTGTAGTAGTAGTTGTTGTTTGTTGTTGTAGTTGTTTTCGTTGTAGTTGTTGTTGTTGTTGTTGTTGTTGTTGTTGTTGTTGTTGTTGCTTAATTAATGGTCTTGGCGAGATGTTGTGGTGCTGATGTTGTTGTTGTTCTTCGTTTATTTGTTAATTTAAAGAGACTTGTGATGAATGGAAGAACAGTATCTCTCTCTCTCTCTCTCTCTCTCTCTCTCTCTCTCTCTCTCTCTCTCTCTCTCTCTCTCTCTCTCTAAGTCAAAATAAGGTTTGGTTTTAAGTTATGCCACAGTAAAATTATGTGGGATTAGGTTAGGTTAATGTTGGGTTAAGTTACGTTACGTTACGTTAGGTAAGGTCAGGTCAGGTCAGGTCAGGTCGAGGTAAGGTTAAGTGGGGCTAGGTTAGGTTAACTTGAAAACACAGCCAATAATGGTGAGGGAAGGGTGATGGTGACTGTGGAATGGTGATGGTGACAGTCTGGAAAGGTGATGGTGACAGTCTGGAAAGGTGATGGTGACAGTCTGGAAAGGTGATGGTGACAGTCTGGAAAGGTGATGGTGACAGTGGGGATAGTGACAATGCACCAAGCAGCTGTCTCATCCTGGCCATGTGTTTAAACCTCACCACCACCACCACCACCACATTAAACATTCCTTCACTACCACGAGGCCAGACAAGGTAAATATTGCGTCCTCATCACCAATGTTTATAGTGACCATGTTAATGTATTTGACCTGATTTATAAACATTGACTTGTGTAAAAACTTTGTATATTACTTGAAATTTAATGCCTGTGTGTGTGTGTGTGTGTGTGTGTGTGTGTGTGTGTGTGTGTGTGTGTGTGTGTGTGTGTGTGTGTGTGTGTGTGTGTGATGGGTTCTGGCAACACTGGGTTATATGACATACAGACGGTGGTGGACTGTGGTGGTGGTGGTGGTGGACGGTGGCTGTGGTGGTGGTGGACGGTGACTGTGGTGGTGGTGGACGGTGGCTGTGGTGGTGGTGGTGGTGGACTGTGGTGGTGGTGGTGGTGGTGGACGGTGGCTGTGGTGGTGGTGGACGGTGGCTGTGGGTGGTGGTGGTGGTGGTGGTGGTGGTGGACGGTGACTGTGGTGGTGGTGGTGGACGGTGGACTGTGGTGGTGGTGGACGGTGGCTGTGGTGGAGGTGGTCGATACTGATCCTGCCTTGTTGATTTCATATTCACCACACTATCTTGTTCACTGTGTTGAACTGTTGGTGACTGTGATGGAGCTGTGGTTGTATGTAGTGGAGGTCTATTTGTGTGTGGTGGAGCTGTGGTAGAAGGTATCCCAGGCCACTTCAAGCTGGTGATGGACTTCAGGCCTTGTGGGGGGAAGGAGCTCGAATTGGTCTTGACGCTTATGACCAGATGAATAAACCCGGGGCCACATTAAGGTAAGTGGCCCTCTCCACTTACCTTAATGTGGGAGATGGGGAGGAGAGGGCCACTTAAAAGCTAATACGAGAGATGTTTCATATATAAAGTGAATCCCGAACCACCGAACCACAACACAGAATGACAAAAAGATTCATATATTAAGTGAATCCCGAACCACCGAACCACAACACAGAATCACAAAAAGATTCATATATTAAGTGAATCCCGAACCACCGAACCCCGACACTGATTCACAAAGTTTCGAAGCCATGAACTTGTGAGGTCCCTGTACACTGAGGGTCCTCCTGGCTTACTGGGGTTGAAGGCTTATGTGCATCATCCTAAAATAGAAAAGAATTGAAATTTTTGTCATTTATGGAGAAATTAGGTGGAAGGCGGAGCTCTGGTCGAGGAAATTAGCTGGTGATAAGTTTTGATTGTGGAGGAAAGTTTATGGATTATATAGATATTTTTTTTTTTTTGAGAGAGAGAGGGAGAGGGTGAGGGAGGGAGGGAGGTAGATAGAGAGAGGGTTGGGATGGGAGAGAGAGAGGGGTGAGTGGGATAGAGGCCAGATTGCGGTGTGTGGACAGAAGCGGCCAGATCTTGTGGTGTCTCGCTTGAACTAACACGAGTTAATAATGACCCAAAACAATGCATTTAACTTCATGTTTTGGTAAGAGTTGGTGAGGATACAATTGTAAAGACGAGTTTGTTTGATGTGATTTTGTTTATTTTTTATTTCTTTTTGCTTTTAGATTTATTATTATTATTATTATTATTATTATTATTATTATTATTATTATTATTATGGAGAAGGTGATAGTGGTGGTGAAGGGTGGTGGTGAAGGGTGATGTGGAGGGTGGAGGGTTAGTGGTGAAGGGTTAATGGTGAAGGGTTAATGGTGAAGGGTTACCGGTGAAGGGTTAATGGTGAAGGGTTAATGGTGAAGGGTTACAGATCAGCTGACCAACCAAGGTATTTAATCTTGGATGTGACACGATTTTGTCCTCCACACAGTCAATGTTGTAAGGCTCAGTGGTCAGGGGTTGAGGTGAGGTGGTTGAGGGGTTGGAGTGGGTTTGAGGGAGAGGTTGAGGGGTTGGAGTGGGTTTGAAGGAGAGGTGGAGTGAGTTTGAGAGGTTAGAGAGAGAGGTTAAGGTGGTGCACTTTGATGAAGGAATGCTACCCTTAACCTAACCTACCTCTACCCTAAACCTAACCTACCCCTACCCTTAACCTAACCTACCCCTACCCTTAACCTAACCTACCCCTAACCTACCCCTAACCACTACACCAACCAACCTCCTAACCTACCTACCCTACTACTACCTACACCTCCCTTAACTACCTACTACCTCCTACCTACCCCTAACCCTCCTAACCCTACCTACCCCTAACCTACCCTCCTAACCTACCCTTAGCCTAACCTACCCTTAAACCTTCTTACCCCTAACCCTCCTAAGTAATTAGTTTCAGGTTTATAACTTATTTGTATTTATTTTTTCGTGTGTGTGTGTGTGTGTGTGTGTGTGTGTGTGTGTGTGTGTGTGTGTGGTGGTGAATTATACTTGACCCATGTTGACTTGTCCTCCAGGATGTGGTGGGGGGAGATGTCAAAGGTCATGACGGAGAGAGGAGGAGTTGGATTAAATTGCAATGATGACTTAAGCAGTTAGGTGAAAATTTACTCTCACTTTTAGTTGACAATTTAGACAAGTGGTGTGTGTGTGTGTGTGTGTGTGTGTGTGTGTGTGTGTGTGTGTGTGTGTGTGTGTGTGTGTGTGCGCTCCTCACTAACGCAACTTTTTCCTTGATTTTTCGTTTGATTACATTTTTTCCAACCTTTATTCGATTTTATTTAATATATCAACAATACAAAAATTAATTACTTTATACCTGTATGAATAATTAAATAAGTATATATATATATTTATTTTATTTTGAAACGAATGACAAAATATTTTAGCAATAGAAAAACTAAAGATGTTTTGATTATAATTACCAGTTATATTTCCTTTATATAAAAATATGAGGAATTATGATAAGAAATAAAATACGTTTAATTTACTGAATGTATCTTTTTTATAATTGTATTTTTATCCTATGATTGACTGAGCTGTTTTTTTATATATTAATTTTTCAAACTAGATTAAGTTTTGTAGCTTAATTGAGCCTGGTAACCTGTGTGGTGTGGGGCGTTCTTGGTGATATTCGAGGCATACTGGGTAATGTTAGAGGCATACTGGGTGTTGTGAGGCATACTGAGTAATAGCTGAACCATTGTAACAAGATATTTAGTTACGAGAACGTCAGACATAATTTTTTTTCCCGTGGCTACAAAAAAAAAGGTGAATTCGTTACCATTACACAGCGTTACGGCGAATAACATGAGTAACAATGGGTGAATCCTGGTAGTAATGTGTCGTTACTAGTGTGTGTGTGTGTGTGTGTGTGTGTGTGTGTGTTCTCTCTCTCTCTCTATCCCTTTCTCCTTTCTACCTTGCCTCTTTCCTTCCTTCCTTCCTTCCTTCTTCTTCTTTACCTAATCTTCACCTCTAGTCGACCAATGTGTCTTCATCCTCCTCCTCTCCACTTCCTCCTCTTCTTCCTCTTCCTTCCTCTTCCTCCTCTTTCCTGTTGTGTTGTTTGTTTGCTCCTTTCCTCTTCTTCCTCCTCTTCCTCTTCCTCATCTTCTCTCCTCTTCTTCTTTTCTTTTTTGCTCTTCCTCCTCTTCTTCCACCTCTTCCACCTCTACTTCCCATTCTTCTTCTTCTTCTTTAATCTTTTCCTCCTCTTTGTTTTATCGTCTTGTTATTATCCATAACACTCCTATAATTAGTTATATAAAACCTTTAAATAATCAAACGAAGAAATTAACATCGATTATTTTGCGCAACAAAATAATGACGATTTAAATTGGAAAATAAATTGTTAAAATAAATAATTCGTATTCATAAACAGTGTACGTTCCTCTCCCTCTCTCCTCCCTCTCCGTCTCTCCTTCTCCCTCCCCCCTTCCCCCTCTCCCTCCCCCTTCCTTGTTTTAATTGGGTATGTAATTGGGTTTAGGACAGTCGGAAAAAAATAACAAATTGGTTATTTCTTATTCATTAACAACCGGACATTAAAATTGATTCTAGTGTTTTTATATTGTATAATGATAATGGTGTGTGTGTGTGTGTGTGTGTGTGTGTGTGTGTGTGTGTGTGTGTGTGTGTGTGTGTGTGTGTGTGTGTGTGTGTGTTGGTTGGATGCATGGTGGTGAGTGGTGGTGAGTGAATGTTGGTTATACTAGGCGGTGGGGTGGGAGGTAAAGATGAACAGCAGATTGGTGGTGGTGGTGGTTGTTGGTGGTAGTGGTGGTGGTGGGGTGATGGTGGTGTGGAGTGGTGGAGTTGGTGGTGAGTGGTGGTGGATGGTGGTGGTGGTGGTGGTAGTGGTGGTGGTGGTGGTGGTGGTGGTGGTTGGTGGTGTGGTGGTAGTGTGGTGGTGGTGGTGGTAGTGGTGGGGTGGTGGTGGTGGTGGTAGTGGTGGTGGTGTGGTGGTGGGGTGGTGTGGTGGTGGTGGTGGTGGGGTGGTGGTGGTGGTGGTGGTGGTGGGGTGGTGGTGGTTGGGTTGGTGGTGGTGGGGTTGGTGCAGTTGGTTGGTTGGTGGTGGTGGTGGGGTGGTGTGGTTGGTGGTGGTGGTGGTGGTGTGGTGGTGGGTGGTGAGGTGGTGGTGGTGGTGGTGGTGTGTGGTGGTGGTGGTGGTGTGGTGAGGTGGTGGTGAGGTGGTGGTGGTGTTCAGCTGGACAAAATCTGTGCAGGGTGGAAATTGGATCAAGACACCTCTGGTACATTGAGTTTGTTTAGTCTGTGTGTGTGATGGTGTTGTTGGCTTGTGTGGTGGTAATGGTGGGGTGATGGTAGTTGTGAGTGGTAGTGGTGGGGGTGATGGTAGTGGTGGGGGTGATGGTAGTGGTGGGGGTGATGGTAGTGGTGGGTGGTGGGTGATGGTGGTGGTGGGGGTGATGGTAGTGGTGGCGGGGTGATGGTAGTGTGGTGGCGGGGTGGTGGTGGTGGTGGTGGTTGGTGTGTGGTGGTGGTTGTGGTGGTTGGTTGGGGTGTGTGTGGTGGTGGGGTGGTATGGTTTGTGGTGGTTGGTGGTGGTGGGTGTGGTGGTGGTGGTGGTTGGTATTTGGTGGTGGTGGTGGTTGGTTGTTGGTTGGTGGTGTGTGGTGGTGGTTGTTGGTTGTGGTGGTGGTTGGGGTGGTTGTTGGTGGTGGTGGTGGTTGTGGTGTGGTGGTGTGGTAGTGTGTGTGTGGTAGTGGTGGTGGTGTGTGTGGTAGTGGTGGTGGTAGTGGGTGTTATTGTGTGTTACTTAAAATCTTGACTGGGGCGGAATGTGTGTTTTGATGAGAAGGGGGATACTCTCTCTCTCTCTCTCTCTCCTCTCTCTCTCTCTCTTTCTTCCCTCTTTCTCTACTTTCTTCCCTCTCTCTCTCCTTTCTTCCCTCCCTCCTTTTCTTTCTCCCTCCTTTCTTCCCTCCTTCCTTCCTTCCTTCCTTCCTCCCTCTTTCCCTCACACACCTACAGAAATTTTCCTCCTTATGACAACCGGATCACTCGACTTAGGTGAAGGCTGAGGAGGACAACGAGGCAACAGAGGGGAAAATAAAGAGAGCACACTCGACCTGGCCCATGAGGGGAAATGAAGAGCGAGGGTCACTAGGATTTAAGAGGGGAAGAGGATTCATTATAGGGTTCAAGAAATAGGGGAAATAGAAGTCCTCCTACAGCTAACCTAACCTAACCTAACCTAACCTAACCTAACCTAACCTAATCTAACCTAACCTAACCTAACCTAACCTAACCTAACCTAACCTAACCTAATCTAACCTAGCCTGGGTTGTCTATGTTAATTTATATATAGGGAGGGAGTGTATGTATGTATGTATGTATGTATGTATGTATGTATGTATGTATGTATGTATGTATGTATGTATGTATGTATGTATGTATGTGTGGGTGTGTATGTATGTATGTACGTATGTATGTTATTAGCTGAAGATTAGACACACCAAACGTAGGTTATATCAACTGATGATTATCCACAAGAAAGAGAGAGGGAGGGAGAGAACAAAAGAGAGAGAGAGAAAGAGAGAGAACAAGAGAAAGGGAGACAAATGATGATAAGAGAGAGAGAGAGAGAATATTTTATCAGGTATGGCACCATCACATGTAATTTACCTGAGGGTCGTCGCACCTGCCCATTTACGTAACAACATTATATACACGGTAAATATACACTGAGGTAAAGTATTGTTTATTCTGTGAGTTATTTTCACCGTGTAAATATTGTGGCTCTGTTGTTGTTGTGTGCTTGTTGTGGTTATAAATAAGTTGTGGTGGTGGTTGTTGTGGTTGGTATTGTTGTTAGTTTGTTGTTGTGGTTGTTATTGTTTTTTAGTAAATTGTGGTTGTGTTTTATTAACTTTATTATTATTATTGTTGTTGTTGTTGTTTGTTTTGTTGTTGTTGTTAATAGCTTGAGGAACGTCCTACCAAATTCACTGTTTTAAGACAAGAAAGAAGAATAACACTCTCTCTCTCTCTCTCTCTCCCTGTAGTGGACAAAGGTTTATATAATCATACTAGACGTGTTTCAGCGCCATCGACTCAGCAGTGGCGAGGCAATGGTACCATACTTGACCCCTCATTGTCCCCTTGTCTCGTCTCTATGACCATTCTCCCTCCCTTAGTGTTATCTCTCTCTCTCTCTCTCTCTCTCTCTCTCTCTCTCTCTCTCTCCGTGTCCTCTTCTCACTTCCCTTTCATATCCTCCTTCATTTTCCCCCTCACTTCCCTCTCCCCTCCACTCTCATATCTTCCCCCTCACTTCCCTCTCCCTTCATTTCCCTCTCCTCCCTCTCCCTCCACTCTCCTTATCCTCCCCCTCACTGAAGTAGAAGGTTATTACACACCGGTTTTCTCCCTCACTACGAGCAGCTGGTAGCAGTGAGGTAATTTCTTCCACACCTGTTCTAATATTGTGTGAGAGGTCCCCGTGTCTACCTGGCCTCTTATTAGTACGGCAGGTGAGTTGTGAGGTTGGGGTTGTGATTTGGTTGTTGTTGTTGTTGTGTTTATTCCTGTTGGTTGTTATTGTTGTTGTTCTTGTTCCTCTTCTAGTTATTATTATTATTATTATTATATTTTATTATTATTGTTATGCGTGTTGTGATTTGGTGCTTTTCATCTCTCTCTCTCTCTCTCTTTTTTTTTTTTAGGTAATTTCCCCACTTACAGATAATATATTTTACCTGCCCAGGAAGTTAATACGAAAAAAAAAAATTATATATAATTTTTCTCTTTTTTCTCTCCTGCACAGCAATTCTCTTGGTCCAGCTGACGAGACCTCCAGCAGCCATAATAGATTGCTATAGGGGTGAAGGGGTAGGGGGTAAGGGAAGGGGTTTAGGGGGTAAGGGGTTAGGAGGTGAGGAGGGGGTTAGGAGTGAGGAGGGTTAAGGTGAGGAGGGGTTAGGAGGTGAGGAGGGTTAGGAGGTGAGGAGGGTTAGGAGGTGAGGAGGGTCAGGGGTGAGGGAGGGTTAGGAGGTGAGGGAGGTCAGGGGGTGAGGAGGGGGTTAGGAGGTGAGGGAGGAGGGACAATCTCCTTGAAGGCTTTGGAAGGTCTGGAAATTGAGAAATAATGTTGGCTATATTTATTTATTTCGTATTTATTTATATATGTTTATTTTAATTTATTTTATTTACTTTATTTTATTTATTATGAATGTTTCTGTGTAGCGTCTGTGAATCTGGGAGGGAGGGACTGGAGGAGACTGGCGAAGTTGCGTCTGGCGTTGCTGTACGTGGCGGGGCGAGGGAACATACGGTCCAGGTGTACCTTAATTGTCTACACTGAAGCTAGACACTGTACCTTAATTGTCTACACTGAGGACTAGACACTGTACATATGTCTACACTGAAGCTAGATACTGTACCTGGTTGTAGCGTCGCAAACTTCAGTCTACGGCGGCGGGGGGGGTGTTGGCTAGCCCTATGTATTGATCTTTGTTATTATTCATAGGAACGCCTCGTGACTTTGGTCCATAGTAAGTAGGTCACCCTTCTGATCGTGTGTTACCTGTGTTAAGTGGTGTGTGTACCTGTGTTTAGTGGTGTGTGTACCTGTGTTAAGTAGTGTGTGTACCTGTGTTTAGTAGTGTGTGTACCTGTGTTTAGTGGTGTGTGTGTACCTGTGTTTAGTGGTGTGTGTGTACCTGTGTTTAGTAGTGTGTGTACCTGTGTTTAGTGGTGTGTGTACCTGTGTTTAGTAGTGTGTGTACCTGTGTTTAGTGGTGTGTGTACCTGTGTTTAGTGGTGTGTGTACCTGTGTTTAGTAGTGTGTGTACCTGTGTTTAGTGGTGTGTGTACCTGTGTTTAGTGGTGTGTGTGTACCTGTGTTAAGTGGTGTGTGTACCTGTGTTTAGTGGTGTGTGTACCTGTGTTAAGTGGTGTGTGTGTACCTGTGTTAAGTGGTGTGTGTACCTGTGTTTAGTAGTGTGTGTACCTGTGTTTAGTAGTGTGTGTACCTGTGTTTAGTGGTGTGTGTACCTGTGTTTAGTGGTGTGTGTGTACCTGTGTTAAGTGGTGTGTGTACCTGTGTTTAGTGGTGTGTGACCTGTGTTTAGTGGTGTGTACCTGTGTTTGGTGGTGTGTACCTGTGTTTGGTGGTGTGTGTACCTGTGTTTAGTAGTGTGTGTACCTGTGTTTAGTGGTGTGTGTACCTGTGTTTGGTGGTGTGTGTACCTGTGTTTTAGTAGTGTGCGGACTTGTGTTTGGTGGTGTGTGTACCTGTGTTTAGTGGTGTGTGTACCTGTGTTTAGTGGTGTGTACCTGTGTTTGGTGGTGTGTGTGTGACCTGTGTTAAGTGGTGTGTGTACCTGTGTTTAGTGTGTGTACCTGTGTTTGGTGGTGTGTGTACCTGTGTTTAGTGGTGTGTGTGTACCTGTGTTAAGTGGTGTGTGTACCTGTGTTTAGTGGTGTGTGACCTGTGTTTAGTGGTGTGTGTACCTGTGTTTGGTGGTGTGTGTACCTGTGTTTAGTGGTGTGTGTACCTGTGTTTAGTGGTGTGTGTACCTGTGTTTAGTGGTGTGTGCCTGTGTTTGTGGTGTGTGACCTGTGTTTAGTGGTGTGTGTGCCTGTGTTTTAGTGGTGTGTGTACCTGTGTTTGTGAGTGTGTGTACCTGTGTTTAGTGGTGTGTGTACACCTGTGTTTAGTGGTGTGTGTGTACCTGTGTTTGGTGGTGTGTGTACCTGTGTTTAGTGGTGTGTGTGACCTGTGTTTGGTGGTGTGTGTACCTGTGTTTAGTGGTGTGTGTGTACCTGTGTTTGGTGGTGTGTGTACCTGTGTTTAGTGGTGTGTGTGAACCTGTGTTTAGTGGTGTGTGTACCTGTGTTTAGTGGTGTGTGTACCTGTGTTTGGTGGTGTGTGTACCTGTGTTTGGTGGTGTGTGTACCTGTGTTTGGTGGTGTGTACCTGTGTTTAGTGGTGTGTGTACCTGTGTTTAGTAGTGTGTGTACCTGTGTAGTGGTGGTGTGTACCTGTGTTTAGTGGTGTGTACCTGTGTTTAGTGGTGTGTGTACCTGTGTTTAGTGGTGTGTGTGTACCTGTGTTTGGTGGTGTGTGTACCTGTGTTTGGTGGTGTGTGTACCTGTGTTTGGTGGTGTGTGTACCTGTGTTTAGTGGTGTGTGTACCTGTGTTTGGTGGTGTGTGTACCTGTGTTTAGTGGTGTGTGTACCTGTGTTTAGTGGTGTGTGTGTACCTGTGTTTGGTGGTGTGTGTACCTGTGTTTAGTGGTGTGTGTGTACCTGTGTTTAGTGGTGTGTGTGTACCTGTGTTTGGTGGTGTGTGTACCTGTGTTTGGTGGTGTGTGTACCTGTGTTTGGTGGTGTGTGTACCTGTGTTTAGTGGTGTGTGTACCTGTGTTTGGTGGTGTGTGTACCTGTGTTTAGTGGTGTGTGTACCTGTGTTTAGTGGTGTGTGTACCTGTGTTTAGTGGTGTGTGTGTACCTGTGTTTGGTGGTGTGTGTACCTGTGTTTAGTGGTGTGTGTACCTGTGTTTAGTGGTGTGTGTACCTGTGTTTAGTGGTGTGTGTACCTGTGTTTGGTGGTGTGTGTACCTGTGTTTAGTGGTGTGTGTACCTGTGTTTGGTGGTGTGCGGACCTGTGTTTAGTGGTGTGTGTACCTGTGTTTAGTGGTGTGTGTACCTGTGTTTAGTGGTGTGTGTACCTGTGTTTAGTGGTGTGTGTACCTGTGTTTAGTAGTGTGCGGACCTGTTTAGTGGTGTGCGGACCTGTGTTTAGTGGTGTGTGTGACCTGTGTTAAGTGGTGTGTGTGACCTGTGTTTAGTGGTGTGTGTGACCTGTGTTAAGTGGTGTGTGTACCTGTGTTTAGTGGTGTGTGTACCTGTGTTTAGTGGTGTGTGTACCTGTGTTTAGTAGTGTGTGTACCTGTGTTTAGTGGTGTGTGTACCTGTGTTTGGTGGGTGTGTGTACCTGTGTTAAGTGGTGTGTGTACCTGTGTTTAGTAGTGTGTGTACCTGTGTTTAGTGGTGTGTGTACCTGTGTTTAGTGGTGTGTGTACCTGTGTTTAGTAGTGTGTGTACCTGTGTTTAGTAGTGTGTGTACCTGTGTTTAGTGGTGTGTGTACCTGTGTTAAGTGGTGTGTGTACCTGTGTTTAGTGGTGTGTGTACCTGTGTTTAGTGGTGTGTGTACCTGTGTTTGGTGGTGTGCGGACCTGTGTTTGGTGGTGTGTGTACCTGTGTTAAGTGGTGTGTGTACCTGTGTTTAGTGGTGTGTGTGCCTGTGTTTGGTGGTGTGCGGACCTGTGTTTGGTGGTGTGCGGACCTGTGTTTGGTGGTGTGTGTACCTGTGTTTAGTGGTGTGTGTACCTGTGTTTAGTGGTGTGCGGACCTGTGTTTGGTGGTGTGTGTACCTGTGTTAAGTGGTGTGTGTACCTGTGTTTAGTGGTGTGTGTACCTGTGTTTGGTGGTGTGTGTACCTGTGTTAAGTGGTGTGTGTACCTGTGTTTAGTGGTGTGTGTACCTCAGGTCGTACCACGAATTCTTATCACCAGGTCGTATCACCAACTCCTTCTCAGGTCGTACCACCAGGTCGTAGAGGCGGGGTGAGGTTGATGACGGTAATTGGCTGTAAATATTCCCGCTTATCGGCGGCTGTTGAGGCGATAAATGTTGCTACATTGTCCACTGGAAGGACGGAGAGGGGAGGAACGGACGGACGGGAGGAAAGAAAAGGGCGGAGAGGGGGAGGACAGGTGGGAGGAAGGAGGACGGACGGGAGGAAAGAAAAGGGCGGAGAGGGAGAGGACAGGTGGGAGGAAGGGGAAGTGGAGAGAAGGATTTATGAAAAGAGGACGAATAAACAGGAGGAAGAAAGAAAGCAGATGGAGAAGAAAGAGAGAGGGGAAGGAAGAGGAAATATCTGACAGGAGTGTTAGGTGAGGGGAAGTCATTATGGATGAAGGCAGGTCACTTACTAAGCCCCACGAATGACCTTTGACCTTGACCCTCCTCGATCTCACGGGGTAATTGTGATGTTGTGATGTTGCAGTACAGCGAGAGTGGATGAAAGACGTTGTTTAAGATGTTTTAATCGATTCAGCATCTTAAAAACGTCAGCTGGTTGCAGTAAGTGGTGCGTAAAAGGCACATCTTGTAATATACGTTCGTGAATGAAGAGTCAGCTGGTGTGATGTGCTTGTAAATACGTGTTCTTGAAGGCTGATTTATGAATGAAGAGTCAGCTGGTGTGTGTATCGTAGTAATTGAGACGGACACAAACAGTTGTACGATAGTGTCAATGCAGACTCGGGGCATCCTGGCAGCGGGTGCGACATCCTGGACTCTTCTAAGGTCAACTTCAATGGCCTCCGTACGATATATCTGTACATATTATGAAATTTCAGTGAACGCCAACCCCCTTCCTTCTTCCTCCTCTCCTCTCTTCCCCCTTCTGCCGCCCTTCCCCTCTCATCATCCCCTCTCCCCTCCTCTCCCCCTATCTTTTAAGACGCTAAAACCACGGACCAAGTTTGGATCGGTCAATCAGTTTTAAGAGGTTCTGGGGAAATAATGAGTAAGTGAAAGAACTTTGTGTTGGTGGCGTCTTGTGCGTTGTTGGAGGCTTGTAACCCCTGATGGCTTTATTGTGTGGCTTTCTTACAGCTGATTGGTAAAATGGAGTCAGTCGTAATAAGCCTCAGTCGTAGTGGTTCTTCAACATTCACACCCATTTTTCAACATTCACACCCATTCTCCAACATTCACACCCATTCTCCAGCATTTACACCCCCAGCATTTACACCCATTTCTCCAGCATTTACCCATTTTTCAACATTCACACCCATTCTCCAACATTCACACCCATTCGTCCCCCCGCCTGGTTGTCTATCATTGGGTGAAAGGAAGGTTGGGTGAGGCTCCTAGACCAGCTGGGTGGAGGTCGTTCTTGTGTTGTGTCTGATGCTATTATTAGTTTATACCATGACTGATGTATGTACCTTTTGTGGTGTGTGTGTGTGTGTGTGTGTGTGTGAAGAGAGAGAGCAGTGTGGATTTATATATAATGTGTATAATTAATGGATTTACCCAATACAGTATACACACATAGTATATAGTATACCTTACACACACACACACACACACACACACACACACACACACACACACCCATCTAACGACACACCCTCGCCATTAGAATTCAACACCCAATAACGCCAATAACCGACCCTCCTTCCATAACACTATTGGCTACTTTTAGAAGAGACGAAGCCGTTTCTTGAAGAGGACGATAATGGCGCAGATACTCGTTTATAGATAGCTCTCAAAACGCCATTAAATCTCTTATTAGTTTGCCTGTTGAAGCCAAGTGATGGGTCGGGTGATGGGGAATGGGGGATGGGGAAGTGAGATTAGATGCTGCTGCCGCTTCTGCCACTGTCGTAGGAGGATGGAGGTCTTGATGGCTGCTGCAGTCAATTGGCTCCAGCCTTCGAGATGAGATGATTCAGGTCATTGATTCACTGAGAGGTATCTATCGAGACTCGGGTGCTGCTGGGATGGGGTTACTGAGGAAGATGGGATAGCTGGGATGGGGTTATTGAGGAAGATGGGATAGCTGGGATGGGATGCTGGGATAAATTGGGATGGGATGGAAGGCTGCAGCTAAGTTACTCCAGGTGAGATGAATCAAGTCCCTCAGGTGTGTCTCGGAAACAATTGTATAAAAGTCTTACCTCTCTTCTCCTCCATTAGCCAATCACAGAGCTCCCTGGAGACACTAACCCAGGATAATGTATTGACAGGGAATTTTTTTTTTTAACCCCGCGGTCGCCGTCACTCTACTTATCACCAACCAATCTTTCAGTCTCTCATTGCCAGCCCAAATGATCCCATGGTGAAGGTAATGTCTGTGTTTTCCCGCCAGTTTCCCCAGCCAATTTTTTCCCGCCAAATTTTCTCCCGCCAGTTTTTCCCGCCAAATTTTCTCCCGCCAGTTTTTCCCGCCAAATTCTCCCGCCAGTTACGTATACCTAATCCCGCTGAAACGTGTGATCCACTCAGCTTATTATATGTGTCGCTCTTGTCATATTTCCACATGTCACTCGTAACCCCCCCCCCCCTTCCTCATGTCACCCGCTCGTCCGCCATATCACATTCCGATCATCTCTGCATATCAAATTTGACCTGTGTGATTGGGGGGGTCAAGGTCAGGATTTGGGACTGGATGTCAGGGATGGGGGTTCAGGTCATGGTTAGGATCAGATACCCGTAATACCCGCTTATATTATCCACCTGTCTTCTGTATGTCACCCGCTGATTACTCTTCTCCCCATCACCCCTCACCCCACACCCATTCCTCCACGCCCATTCCTCCATGCCCATTCCTCCTCACCCATTCCCTTACCTCCTCCAGTCCTCCCTCATATCATCGACCAATATCGCCTTACTGAAGCGTTAAAGCCAAATTACACCGAGTGGCACTGTTAGATGGAGGGCGTCACAGTGCCATGGGGAGGGAGGGCGTCACAGTGCCATGAGGAGGGAGGGTGTCACAGTGCCATGGGGAGGGAGAGCGTCACAGTGCCATGCGTCACAGTGAGGAGGGAGGGTGTCACAGTGCCATGGAGGGAGGGTGTCACGTCACAGTGCCATGAGGAGGGAGGGCGTTTCAGTGCCACATTTTACACCTTTAGTGAGACGGATATAAAGAATTAGAGAGTCTTTGTCGTGATGTCTGGTGCAGTGAATCTTACTCATACGACTCACTGAGAAGAATCTGAAGGAGGGGCGTGTGAAAGGCAAAAGGGACGGAAAGGGAGACGGGAAGGAAGGGGGGACGAATGAATACGGAGAAAGGTTGGATAAGGAGGGAGGGAAAAGGGAAAGTTGGGATAATAAAGAGGGAGGGAAGGGAAGGAGAGGAATGAGGAGGGACGTGGGAAGGGTGAATACGAAGAAGGGAAGGAAAGATGGGAAAGTTGAGAGAACAAAGAGGGAGGGAAGGGAAGGGAATGAGAGGAGGGAAGGTTAACAATATTAGGCTCGTGGGTAATTAGGTTGAGGAGCTGTGTTGAGGCTAGACGCTCATTTGAGATGGTCTTAATGAGGTCTTCTGAAAGGTTTGATAAAGGTCATATTGTGTGGCCCTTGTGACATTGTGTGGCCCTTGTGACATTTTGGCCCTTATGACATTGTGGCCCTTATGACATTATGAGGCCCCTATAACATTATGTGGCCCTTTTGACATTATGTGGCCTTTATGACATTATGTGGCCCTTATGTCATGTGATATACCTAGGGTGAGTTTGTTGGGTCATTATAGTACTTTATAAGGTCAGGATTCGGGGTTAGGGTCAAGGGTCAGGGTCAGGATTGGGGTTAAGTTCAGTGCTGGGGTTAGGGTGAAGTGGATAAGGGGGGTAAAGCTGTAGTCCTCATGGGGTTAAAATGTCTTGGCAAGATTATCATCGTCCTCAAGGGAAAATGACTGAATGATATTACTATGCAGCCTTTAACCAACATGGCTTCGTTATGTGTTCCCCAGTTGATCACCGACGTGTTGTTGAAGGCACATCTAACTAGCCCTGGCCGCGGTCGTCAACCATTGCCTTCACTAACAGTTTCAGGACTAATTTGTCGCTCTAGTGATTTTTTTTCTCGCCTCTTCCGTTTGACTGAATGTTTGAATGTTTGTGTCTGAATGTGGAGGCTGGGGGGGAGGGGAGGGAGTGTGGAGGCTGGGGAGGGAGGGAGTGTGGAGGCTGGGGGGAGGTGGAGGAGGTTGTACTGTATGTGTGGGGGTGTGGAGGACTTAGGAGGGAGGGAGTAAGGATTGTTTATATAGGGGGGGGGGAGTCTAGGGGGTATTATATGTGGTAGGGGGATTTATGTGGGATTGTGTAGGGGGGGAGGGGGGTTGGGGGTGTCTCAGGAGGGTCCATCTTAGTCAAAATCAACAAGATTTTTTTTTATTAGAATCTTAAACGGTGTGATAGTCATTAGGCTCAAGGTGTTCGTTTACCTGAGGGTGTCCGTGCATGACGTGTTGTTTACGGACGTGATTTGTGGTGTTCTTCTTCTTCCTGACTCTTCCTCCCTTCTCTTCCTGCTCCTCTCCCCCTCCTCCTCCTCCTTCCTCCTCCTCCAACCACCTCTTCCATCCTCCACCACACAAAATAAGCGACTGTCAGCGAGATTAACAATAGGTTTGCTGTGTCTAATTGCATAGTTGATATTGATAATAATAATAAGAGCCAGCCTTGGTTGACACCGTAATTGTTATAGAGATTATAGTGTGTGTGTCTCGTGGCGCGGTGGTAGCGTAGTCAACAAAGCAACCAGAGGGCGAGGGTTCGTTCGCATTCTTTGACTATGGAGGTGTGTGTGTGTGTTGAGAGAGAGAGAGAGAGAGAGAGAGAGAGAGAGAGAGAGAGAGAGAGAGAGAGAGAGTACACCAAGGCAATACAGTGGACCCACAGTAATTAAAAAAAGTCGTGAGAGTTTCGTTAGGTGTTGTGTGTGTGTGCGGGAGGGGGGGGAGGGTAATTAAAATTGGTCAGAATATAAAGAGTGGGTGGCACCTCCTCTCCTCACACACACACACACACACACTGGCTCTCTTCACTCAGGCTTACATATGACAGTTGAGATTCAGCTTCATGTGGGTGGCACTCTATGGCATTATATTTCCTAAAAGACACTGGCACTATTATATTATATTTCACCCTGTCACTGTGAGGAATGTATGACAAACTAGCATTGACATTTCACTCTGGCACTGTACTTTGGCACCGTAGATTTTATGATTGATATTGCCCCCCCCCCCACCACCCAAGCATTGCCAGGCACTCTTGACCTGTCCTGCAGCACAAGGGTTCAGATACTGGGTTAACATAGCACCCTTAATAATCAACTGCTGTCACCTGGCACTCTGGTTCTCCCTGATACACCGTGATACCTGGAATGTACTGTTGATGGCGTGATTGACAGTACTGATTTGTATCTAGACAAGGGAGGGATCATTTTGAATTAGTTTAAGAGTTCGCTAGACCATTGTGACCAGCCCTGATGTTGTCTTGTTAAAGCTACTAGTTCTCCCGTTCCTGCTAAGTTTCCTGATGTTACTTGTACTGTTACTGCTGATGGTGCTAGTGACTTTCCTGCTGTTGGATTTACTTAGATCCCACATTTTGTATTAGTTACCTCAAGGATTTCTCTGTATGTATGTATGTATGTATGTATGTATGTATGTATGTATCAGGTTTAAAGATATTGTATTTATTAAACACATTTATTATTAAGTATTGGAAGTGAGTTTTTTATTTATATTTTATCATCAGAATTGTTTGGTTAGGTTAGGTTAATAAAACAAGAAGGCAAATATAATGATAGACAGACAGACAGACAGACAGACAGACAGACAGACAAACAGACAGACACAGACAGACAGACAGACACAGACGCAGACAGACAGACAGACACAGACAGAAACAGACAGAAACAGACAGACAGACAGACAGACAGGTGGGAGGGTGTAAACAGGGCAGGTGGTTTGGGGAGAGGAAACATGTAGTGTTGAGAGGTGAGGTAAGGAGGGAGAGGGGTGAGGTAGGGAGGGACTGAGAGAGGTGAGGGAGGATGTGGTGGGGTGATGACCGACCATCACTAAGGCTCCTGGCAAGTAATGATGGTGATTGTCCTCCTCCTCCTCCTCCTCCTCCTCCTCCTTCCTCCTCCTCCTCCTCCTCCTCCTCCTCCCCTTCCTCCTCCTCCTCCTCTATTTTTTGTCTTCTTTAACCAGGAATGTTGAAATGCAGTTAAACATCATCGTCGTAATTTAACCTAACCTAACCTAACTTAACCTAACCTCACATTACTATTGTAGTACGTTAGCTTAGGTACAGGTAGAAAGTTATGTTTTGGTCGAGCTAAATTAAGTTGGATTGGGTTAAAGTTAAGGTATGATTAAGCTACTTTAGATTAGGTAGTTTTATTTGATTAAATTCGAAAAGATAAAGCTAGATTAGGCAAAGCTAGAGTAGGTTAAGATTAGGTTAGGATAGATTAGGTTAAGTTAAATTATGTTAGGTAAAGCTAGATTAGTTCAAGATGGATTAGGTTAAATTAGATTATATTAGGTTAAGATAGATTATGTTAAGTTAAGCTAGATTAGGTTAAGGTAGATTAGGTTAAGCTGGATTAATTAAAGCTAAACTAGATTAAGAAAGTTCTAAAACCCTTTTTTCTCTCACTGCAAAAATTACAGACAAGGACAAAACAGCGAGAGCCACGGGCGGTACTCCTGCATGACGCCGCGTCCTCTCAGTCTCTCTCTTGTCTGGGGATCACAGAGTCACCACTTACTATAGAGTCACCAATTGCTATATTAATATTCTTTGTGGCGTTTCGTATGTATTATTATGATATCTGGGAACGTCTTAACCCCCCCCCCCACCCACTACCCCTCCCTTGAGTATGATGACTTAACCCCTTTGATTATGATGACTTAACCCCTTTGAGTATTGTCAGGTTAGGTAATGGTAGATTAGATTGGGTTATGTTAGTTTAGTTTAGGTTATGTCAGATTAGGTTAGGTTAGATTATGTCAGATTAGGGTAGGTTAAGTTAGCGCCAGGGAGTTTAATCATCAGGCTAAATAAGCTAGGGCGCTAATATTCTCTATGATCAGAATCAGATGGAAATTTTAGGAAATACTTAATTGTTCGTTGAAAATTTCCCTCGGGGTTTTCCATCGTCCCTCATGCTCACCACGAGGCAGAAAAAAAGAACAAGAATCTGTTGTGTAATTTCCTGTCATGGGTTGGTGCTTGGGGTGTGGAAGGGTGGAAATGCACACTGAGATAAAGAATGGGGAGATAGAGGGGGGAGGGCGGGAGAGAGAGAGAGGTGTTGAAAGGGGGAGAGAGAGGGATTGGGGAGATAATGAGAGGGAGGGGATGGGGAGAGAGAGGGGTAGAAAGAGAGAGAGGTGTTGAAAGGGGGAGAGAGAGGGATTGGGGAGATAATGAGAGGGAGGGGATGGGGAGAGAGAGGGGTAGAAAGAGAGAGAGAGAGAGAGTACAGTCTTATTGTACGTACCTAACTAATAACAAATTAACATGTTCAGTTAATTGTTCACCAGGTAAATTAAAGTGTTCGCCAGGTGTGTTAATTATGGTAAACATCTCCTTGGGTCGGTGTTAAATTACTGCCACCTGATGATTATCCAGTGATTCGCCGCGGGGTGGGTGAAATGTGGGTGGTGATTGGTCGAATAGGTCCCAGTTCTGATAGGTCCCAGTTCTGATAGGTCCCAGTTCTGATAGGTTCCAGTTCTGATAGGTCCCAGTTCTGATAGGTCCCAGTTCTTATAGGTTCCTGTACTACATGTAATGGGTTCCAGTTCTAATAGGTCCCTGATCTAATAGTCCCCAGTCCTAGCCCCCATTCCTACTAGCCCCTATCCCTACTAGCCCCCATCCCTACTAGCCCCCATCCTAATGATACCCCTTCACTGATAATGATCCGTAATAGAGAGGGGGGGGAGGGGGGGACTTGCAGACACCAGGACCGCTCGACTTACCTTACTCGACACTAGCCTCTTGAGTCCACACCAGTCGACGTATATGTGTTCTTCTGAGATCTCTTGTCCCAGCGTGTGCCACAGGATATTGAGTTAGTCTCCCCTCCTTTCACCTTCCACCCCGCCACTCTCCTCCCCACCACCACCATTACGGCTCTTCACGCCATTATCTGACTCGGGAGGATGCTATCACGTGACCTTGTGTGTCTTTTGCGTATGTGTGTGTATATCTGTCGGTCTGTGTATATGCATGTATGTGTGTACAGTTTGCCACAGGAATAAGTATACACACTGTAGCTGTAAGGTCCGAAAATGGTCTGGTAACATTGAAACTGCACATCTAGACGCATGAAGTAAACTCAGCTCCCTCCACCTGTTATCCCTAACTATTTTCTGTTTCCCTTCTTTATTCTTCTATTTACTCCTCTTCCTTCCTTTACTAATCCAAATATCAGTAAAAAGAAGTAGGGTAAGAGAACAAGTGGGGAGGAGGAGGGAGCCGTACGATAACTGCAATCCCATTTGGCAACAAGTTTACTACCATTGGATACACTATATTACTTGTAATATAAACACGAGACACTAGTAAAACATTCACAACAAATGTATTTATAACATATATGTAGGAATAAAACATAAATTACAGGTTATTTTGTCTGTTCTGATCAGGACAGTGTTACCAGATATTTTGTCTCAAACACCAACAGCAGGTGTGTACTTATTCTTGTGGCCGACTGTATGTATGGATGTGCCTGAGAAAGATGACGCCTAACTACACCTGTTTCATCTTTTGTGTACCTGGCGGGGTTAATTAGTCTTCAGGTGTATTCTTCCTTCTTGACTCAATGGTACCGTCGTCACCTGGGGAATAACCTTGCACGTATACCTGTTTTCTCCAGGGTCCCTCCCAGGGGGCCCCCCAGGGACCCTCCCAAGGACCCTCCCAAGGGGCCCCAAGGACCCTCCCAGGGGCCCCCGAGGGACTCTCCAAAAAATTTCAAAATCTTCCAAAATTTTTCCAAATTCTCCAAAATTTGTCCAAAACTTCTTCAAAAATTTTCAAAAAAGTTCAGTTGATCCCCGGGGTGCTTAAAGATCAGTTGATCCTGAGGTGCCTTAAGCTCATTTGATCCAGAAATTGTCCTAAATTTTTCCAAAATTTCCCTAAATTTTTTTTTTTTCTAAAATTTGCCAAAATTTGCCAACAAATTTTGAAAATTTGGGAAAATTGATGGTGTGTTGAAATAACTTGTGTTGGGGTGAAAAACTCGGTGTGTGTGTGTGTTTCTGAAGTGATAAGTACAGTATTAGTCGTGAGGGATATAAGTGTACTGATAGTTGTAAGCGCAAGTACAGGTCTAGACACAAATACAGGTACAAGTTTAGGTACAAATACAGGTACAGTTACCCATACAAGTAGTACAAGCACAGGTATACATACAAGCACAGGTAAATTTATTATTGTAGGAATCATAATTACACGAGTTAATTACAGTACTTAGGAGCTGTGTACAGGATTACGCCATCTTGTAAACATAGAAGTACACTTTTTTGTACATATTAACTTTGAGAAAAAATAATATAAACATGATTAGTGTGTTTTGTGTTTGCTCTGAGTTATGTGTTTACCTGTGTGTGTGTGTGTGTGTGTGTGTGTGTGTGTGTGTGTGTGTGTGTTTGTTTGTTTATTTATTAATGATTTGTTTGTTGTTTACAGATCGCGATTGTATATTAATGCTCGTCTCGACATTCACTCTATCTATCATAATCAAATATTAATGTTAGTTTTTCTTCTTCTTCAGGTGGGTGTTGTTGGACGTGATGGTGAGGGTGAGTGTAGGAACACCTGTGGATGTCATGTAGAAACACCTGTGAATGTCTTGTAGAAACACCTGTGGATGTCTTGTAGAAACACCTGTGAATGTCTTGTAGAAACACCTGTGGGCATCTTGATACCTACTGTTCCGTGTTACCTGAAAATTAGGCCTTCCTCACAGCTTATTTCACTTCATTAAATACCCTAATGTCACTTGGTTAGGTTTAGACTGATCTACATTGTTAAGTTAAGATTGTGTTGTGGTGGATTAGAGTGTTAGACTGTGTTAGACTGTTGAGTAAAGACAATGTTAACGCTTTGGATTCATAAAGTTCTCTCTACTATCTTTTGTTCTCAGTGAAAGATAAATCATACACAATAACAAGAAATATTACTGTATAATTATGAATGTAAATAATATACCTAATGAATGAATAGACAATGAAGGAAAAACAAAAAATACATCGATGTTTACTGCTTCGGGTTCACGAGTCTTGAATCCCGGGTTCGTGGTTCAGGAGGGAGAGGCGATAGGACTCGTTTGTGTGGGTGACTGTATATATATATACTGAGGGGCGTCATTCAGTAAGTGGGCGTGTATATTGCGTTATTCTATCCGTAGTGTGTGGGCGTGTGCATGAGGGGGATCGTTCAGCAAGTGGGCGTGGGGGCGTGATGGGAGAAGGTTAACTCTTAATACATATACTAAGCAGAGACTGGTGGACGGTAAGGTGATAATGCCAGGGCGGGCGGGGGGTGGGGGGGGTCACTCCTCCTCCTCCTCCTTCTTCTCCTCTTCTTCCTCCCATTCCTCTTCTTCTTCCACCTATTCCTCTTCCTCGCCAACTGCACTAGAGGAATGACTGTGTCTCTCCTCTTCAGTGTCGCCGACATATCTTGGTCCCTACTGCTGATGCCATTAGAAGCAAGTAGACAAGTCCAAACAGACACTAGTTAATCCACTGTTTACCACCAGCAGGAGACGAAGCAGCAGGTGTCACAGTACCACAAAACCTGCAGCAGTTACACGAGACGGGATAGTACCCAGGAAGTAGCAGGTGCAGCAGAAGGGCACCAGCAGTAGCGACCGAGATATGTAGATTGTGTACAACATTGTTATTGGACGCGAATTTAACTAAAGCAACAAATGTGTCTTGTTGACTGATGCCTGTATGGGAGAGCGGGATTCACAGCAGCGGGGTAGTGGTGTGGTGGTGAAGCGGTGGTGTTGCGGTGGTGTGGTGGTGAAGTGGTGGTGTGGTGGTGTTTGTAGCGGTGGTGTGGTGGTAGTGGTGGTGTGGTAGTGTTTGTAGCGGTGGTGTGGTGGTGGTAGTTAGTAGATGTGGAGTAGTAGTGATGGTGGTGGTGGTGGTAGTAGCTAGACGTGACGTAGTGATGATGATGGTGGTGGTGACGGCGTGGGAACAAGGTAGGTGGTGTAGACTCATGACACTGCTAGGTATTTGACACCGTGACAGATGTAGCCACATATTTGTCACGCCCCCTCCTCCTCCTCCGACCAACCCACCCAGTTAGTCAGTCAGTCAGTCAGTCAGTAATGTCACTCACTCGGCTTCCTGCCCACCCACCTATCACTTTCCGCCCACACTTCCCACCCACCTCAAGATCTGAAGTTAATGCCCTTACGTTAAAAAAGACATTACTACTTACTAAATAATAATAATAATAATAATGATGATGATGATGATGATAATGATGATGATGGTAATAATAATGATAAAATTCCCCCGAGCTCGTTTATTATTTTTGGTAATTTATCAACAAACGATGATTACAGTTAATGAAGGGTGATAAATAATGACGCAGCATCACCAATCATTCATCCCGACAATAATTAATTTTAAATAATTATATTGATAATAATGGTAATGAATAGAATGACTCAGAAGTATGTGGACAATGAGAAGTAATGGTGTTTGGATGGAGGAAGAAGGAGGAGGAGGAAGGAGTAGAAGGAGGAAGAGGAAGAAGGAGGAGGAGGAAGGAGTAGAAGAAGTATTTAAAGATTTATTACAATTTTCATTCCTTACTCATTTAGAAGAAGGGGTAGACACACACACACACACACACACAATAAGAACAAAAGCCACTGCACTCAATCACCTTGTAAAGAACAGCATGTCAACCAGTAGTTAACACGGCGCCTTCACCATTATGGCACCATAGTGTTAAGTCATCAGCACCAATCATCCCGCCATTAACAGCACCATTAAAAGTAATAGCGTCTCGGCTTTGTAATTAAGAGTGCAGTGAATCTCAGATTCTATTAAAATGTATGAAATATTTAGGCATTGGAGTGTGTGTGTGTGTGTGTGTGTGTGTGTGTGTGTGTGTGTGTGTGTGTGTGTGTGTGTGTGTGTGAGAAATATGTTTACTGTTTATACTGTAATCACAAACAAATTACAAGCACTACAAACAACACAATTTTTATCTGTATACAAACCTCTTCTTCCCATTTCCCCCAAAAGATGATTATAATAGTAATAATAATCATAATTATAGTACTAATTGTCGTAATGATGATGATAGTAGTTGTGAAGTAGTGATAATAACAATAATATCAACAATAATAATGATGATGATGGCGATGACAATAATAATAATAATAATAATAATAATAATAATAAAGAATTATTTAATATAAAGGCCATTAAAACACTTCAGTATACTACACAACAATTTAGATTCAGCGAACAAGTTGTCTCATGTTACACCTTCTTGATCCTCTTGTTGAAATACCAGAGGAGAGTAACAGCTGTCGTGTAGCCTCTTGACACACTCTCCCTGTCGTCTGTGTCATGTCCTTGTTGTGTGTCGTGTGTCGTAACCCTGTTGTGTGGTGTGTCATAATCCTAGAGAAAGGACTGGAAAGGATTGGCAACGACTGGAAGAATACCGAGAAAGATTGGAAAGAGACTGAGAAATATAGATTACTCGTGCCTCCGAAGATTCTCAGAGAAGCCGGATTACCTGCTGGCCTTTCCGCCCTCCTTCCTCTTCCTCCTATCCGCCCTCCCTCCTCCTCCTCGTTCACTCTTTCCTCCTCCTTCACTCTTTCCTCCTCCTTCACTCCTCCCTCCCCTTGCCTCCTTCCTCCTTCCTCACTCCTTCCTCCTCCACACACGACTGTCACCCACCACCACAAATAAAAGAGAAAATCTTTTATTTGAGTTTTCTGCAGATATTGACAGGACGGAAGAGAGCGTTGGTGAGGCTGGTCCTGTGGAAGGAGAGAGGAGGAGGGGGAGGTAAGAGTCATTATTTATGGAAGGGAGAGGAGGAAGAGGAGGGGATAGTGTTAAGGGAAGAGAAGAAGAGGAATGGAAGGATATAGGGAGAGAAGGAGATGGTGTTAATGAATGATAGAGAAGGAAGGAAGGAAGGAAGGAGGGAGGAGATGATACTAAGGAAAGAAGGACAGAAGGAGGGGAGAGGAAGAGAGAAGGATATAGTCTTGACACAAAGCGGGGTACTGGGGGAGGGGTACTATCACTGTTCACTGCCACACAGGACAGAGTTTCATACACAAGAGGACATAATAGAGTAGGTTATATTCGTTAGCGTTATAATTGAGGACTAATCTGTGTGGTGTGGTCTAGTAAATTTAGGATAGACTACCAGAAGCTACTCAAGGGCTCCTCCTCCTGATTCAGTGTGGTAATAACACGGCTCCTGGTACAATAAAAGGAGAGTGGAAGAGGGAGACATCGTACAAGAGGAGATGATCTTATAGTGGGAGAGGGAGAAGATAATCTTTAATGTGAGAGAGGAATGGAGAGAGTCTTTGTGGAAGAGCTCAAGCCTTCTTTTTTGTGGGAGGGGTAAGAGACCTGTCTTTGGTGGGAGGGAAGGAACGGGGAGCAATGTGTGTAGGGGTGGAAGGAGGGTGTAACAGTAATGTGTGTGGGAGGGATGGAAAGGTTTTAACCTCTTTCGTGGAAGAGGAAACGAGGGTCTTTTTTGGTGTGTGTGTGTGCGTGTGTGCGTGCGTGCGTGCGCGCGCGCGTGCGTACCTAAATCCTTATTCATATTATAAACCTTTTAACGGTCTGCCTTCCTGACCTAACTAGTGGAAGAGTTTTTTTAAAGCACGTGAGGGATGCAAAATTTTTTCCCATTGGGTCTTAAATTACATCGGTATATCTAAAAAAAATGTGTATTTAGTTTTTGATATATTTTTTTTTATTTTGGTGGTGAATATAATGTTTTTGTTTCGGTTTTAGTTATTTTAAGATAAGGGAGGATATTTGTTGTTGTTGAGAGAGAAATCTTACTTTGATCCGATCCCAGTGTTTTAATCTGTGGTGCAATTTTTATATTATCAAGTAAAGTGTGACGGGTTTACACACGTTTCACTTAAAACGATAGCTTAAATAGTCTCTCTCTCTCTCTCTCTCTCTCTCTTTCCGTCCCTTATCTCCATTCCCTTACCCTCTCCTCCCTTCCTCATCCCTCCCTTACTCCTCTCCCTCCCTCCTCCCTCCCTCCCTCCCCTCCTCCCTCAGCAGTACGTCACCAACCCCCTCCCCTGCAGTCACCTCACAGCAACCTCCCAAAATTGGATATCCTGTAGAAGATTGACCCACAAATTAGTTCACTCGGCAGTGTACTTATTGGCCACAGTAACTTGATCGAGTCCCTTGTGTTAACCCCAGCCTTCTCTCCTTTGGGCCCCTGTCCTAATGGGCCCCTGTTGTAATGGGCCCCTGTTGGGTTAGTTTAGTTCGGGTTAGGTTAGATTAGGTTAGGTTAGGTTAGGTTTTGGGCCTAATATACAGTACAGTAATTAGTGCTATTTGTCGACTCCTTTAGGCCCGTAGTCTTTTAATAGACATTTCCCCTTTAACTGGATAGGAAAAGTTACAATAGAGTCTTTAGAAAAAAAAATCGACGCCATCTTGCATGTTTTCATTCCGCTGATAAAACAAACACGTGAAAAAAAGATGTCAGTCAATTTCCTGGTTTGGCGAGACGACTTAATTTGCAATCAGTAACCAATCATCTTTTACGAGTTTGTGGTGGCTGCTAAGGGCGGTAAATGACGTATGAAGTTAGTCGATAAGTCAATATGGCCCGATAGTTTTGGTTGCTTAAGACGGTTTGAGTTTTGGTATTAGTTGACTCGTGTTTGGAGAGAGAGAGAGAGAGAGAGAGAGAGAGAGAGAGAGTATACAACCCAATCCAACCTTAGATACAGGAGTTAATCTCATGGTAAAATAAGCTGCTGCTGGTGCCTAAACTTAACGTGATCCCAGCTTGATTTTTAACTTAGTATCTGTTAAATATATTTAGACTGGTATTAAGTGACGCATGCGGGCCCTGCGGTCTGTTCATTGGCTGAAGTGGCGGTGACGAAGAAATGTGTGTGGGGGGGAGGAAGGGTATAGGGATGGGTGGATGAGAAGAATGGATAGAGGAAGGAAGATGGGAGAGAATGGAGGAAGAGGAGACAGGGTGGGGAGAAGAGGGTGATGGTAGGTGGGAGGATGAAATGGGGAGGATAGCAAGGAGGCAAGAAGGGAGGGGGTGTACAGGCGCCAAGCTGTCTCTACAACCTCTCTCTCTCTCGGGGTGGTGGGGGGTCGTAAGTTGGAAAGGAGAGGTGGTGGTGGTGGTTGTTCCCCATTTTGGTTATGTTATGATAGGTTGGGTTAGGTTAGGTTATGATAGGTTGGGTTAGGTAAGTTAGATACTAGATTAGGTCAGGTCAGGTCAGGTCAACTTAGGTTAGGTTATGTTATGTTATGTTATGTTATGATAGGTTGGGTTAGGTTAGGTTATGATAGGTTGGGTTAGGTAAGTTAGATACTAGATTAGGTCAGGTCAGGTCAGGTCAACTTAGGTTATATACTAACCTTACAGCCAGCTCACAGCCCAGCAACACAACCCGGCTATACTAACCCTACAGCCAGCTCACAGTCCAACAACACAACCCGGCTATACTAACCCTACAGCCAGCTCACAGTCCAACAACACAACCCGGCTATACTAACCCTACAGCCAGCTCACAGTCCAACAACACAACCCGGCCTTTGATATTTCACCTTAGAATATATGATAAAAAAACCTGGAAATAATGAACGTGGATGAAAGACATAGATCACCAGGAAATTAAACTCAGCTGGAGCGGATGTGAACTGTGGAGGTTAGTGGCAAGAACATGGGGTCATTTGTTGTGGTGATGGGGAGAGGGAGGGAGAGGGAATAAGGAAGGGGTGCGGAGGAGGAAAGAGAGAGAGAGAGAGAGAGAGAGAGAGAGAGAGAGAGAGAGAGAGAGAGAGGAGAAATAAAGGGAAGGGGAGAGAGAGGCCACAGTGGTATCGTGGAAGAGTGTGGGGAGGCCAAGGGGAGAGAAGAGATGGTGGTGCAGTGTTATTCAGGGTCCTTGTAGGTCCCCCAAGGGGTCTTCAGGTCAGGGCCTAGAGAGGTGGCTGGCTCCCTGTAATGGCCCTGAAGACGTTGGGTGCTGGTAATGTGCCTTCTCGGGCCATTTAGTCTTTACGCAGAGAGAGAGAGAGAGAGAGAGAGAGAGAGAGAGAGAGAGAGAGTTTTATTAACAGATACAGAAAAAAAGTCATAGGTAGACAGGTGGACAGATAGACCTTAGAGATAGACAGGTAATGTTTTGGACGGCGGGGGTTGGCGGACCATAAACCAGCTGGTGACACAAGAGACTTACTTGGCTTGAGGGTCGGGCTTTCACGTCTTGGGGCTGAACCTGTTAGCTGTTGGCTCACCCTGACACCTGGAGACAACCTGGGTGTGTTGGTGGGCCCTCACTGCCACCCTCACTACCACCACTACAACAACCCCCACACCATCCCCCCCCCCCCCACAGTAGGGTCGAGGGAGGTAGAGGAGGGAAGGTTGAAATTTATATATGTCATCAGTTCAAGTGGTTGAAAATGTCGAGTCTCATCGTCTGTACAAAACGCACCTGTGAGAACCTTTTACCTGTGTGTGTGTGTGTGTACTTAATGTTGTAAAGAAAATATACGTCTACAATAATATACTTTTTTTCATGTACGTAGCTAGTGTAAGGAATTGTTGCCGTATAGGTGTTTGGAAAATATTTATACAATGGGTCCAGAATCAACTTTTAGGTCAGGCTTGGTCCAAGAGGTTTGTGTAGTGGTCAGACATACATGTGGATGGACACGCAAACGCATGGGTGGACAGATAAACAGACAGGCAGACAGACAGACACACGCGCGGAGGAAACGCATGCAATGGTAATCCCCCTCCCGGGACGACGCGGTGGAGGACAGGCCAGGGTCGCAGCTCTGACCACCCAACAACAAAAACTCGGTTGACCAGAGGCTAAGAAGGGAACACGGTCGTCGGCCGCGCTGGACCTAGCTACCCTGGGCTAGACTATGCTGGACTAGGCTTGACTGGACTGTACTAGACTGGAATTGGCTGGCATAAGACTGGGCTTGGCTGGAGTAGACTGGACGAGGCTGAGGGGTCACGTCGGAAAACTTCATCTTCTCGTATAATGAGATGAGGCAAGATCCCCCTGAAGCCATCGTCAGGTAAACACTGTATATAATGTCACCTCGGGTTTGTTGGTGAGGGATGGCAGGCGAGGTCGTGTGTGTGTGTGTTTTCTACAAGTGCTGCTTCATGGTACAGGGGCGGGGAGAAGGTGACCTCTTATTGTGTTTTGAGGTTGAGTGAGACAGCCAAGGTACACCTGCATCCTACCTGTCCCTCTTACCTATCCCCCGAGCTGGCTAGACTGCAGTGTGTACTTTTAAGTTTTCCTCTATCTAACCTAATCTAACCCAATCTAACCTAACCTAACCTGGTGGATTAGAAAGCCCCCGACCTCTCCATCCGTCGAAGTTCAGGTCTCGCACTTTCCCTCCTGGGTGACCTCAGGTGAAGACAGGTGGATGATTTAAATTGACGTCACCTGTGGGATGTTGTCAAGGCATACTCGTATATAGTCACAGTGCGAGAGGAAAGGTAGGGAGGAGAGGGGAAGGGGTAGAGAGGAGAGGAGGTAAGGGAGGGGTAGGGGGGGTTGAGAGGAGGTAAGGGAGGGGTAAGGGGGTTGAGAGGAGGTAAGGGTCAGGAGGTAGAGGTATGAGGAGGAAGGTAAGGGGTAAGTAGTGGAGGTGTAGATATACCGGAGCCATAATCTGGAGTGTCACTTGAGTCATAGATCACCGTCTTATAGCTGAGACAGGTAACATTAATTATCATTAAGGAGACAGGTGTGTGTGTGTGTGTGTGTGTGTGTGTGTGTGTGTGTGTGTGTGTGTGTGTGTGTGTGCTCTCTCCCTCACCCTGTATAGTAATGTAAGTGTGTGTAAGTATTTGAATGTCTGTATCACTTAGAATTGTTAATGTAAGTTAGTTATAAGTAGTTTTATAAGTGTATAATAGAGATTAAATGAAGACTCGTTAAGCAGATGGTGTTGGTGGTGGTGATAAGTAGTGGTGGTGATGGTGGTGGTGATAAGTAGTGGTGGTGATGGTGGTGGTGATGGTGTTGGTGTTGGTGATGGTCAAGTCCTGCATTATCACCTGACTATAATATATTACTTCTTGACAAACATTAAGCCATTGTAGCTATTTTTTGTTTCCTTCCTTGATATATTCCTACCTGTTTGGTCACCACCCTCTCCCTCCCAATTACCCGTCTGTACTGATTTAACTGATGGATGTTGACTGAATTAAGACTACACTTAGCTATAGTATATTACATCTTGACAAACATTAAGTTCTTGTTGTGTTTTTTATTTTGTTTTTGTATTACCTGATGTATGTTGAGAAGTGTTTGGTTACCCTCCACCTCCCCGTCTGTACTGACTTAACTGATAGATGCTTACTGAATTGCGACTTAACGTAACCTATATGTGTTTTATAGTCCTTTATATCTTGAGCATAATATTTCTCATTCGTAATTATTAATCTGGATGTTTCTTGTTACAGGTATGTGTGACGCCATCAGGTACACTGGTTACTGAGGAACAACTAGAGACACACTGGTATTTGACAGGTAGAATTGTGGCACTAACAGGTAGATGCTGGCACAAGGTAGATGTGGCACTGACAGGTAGAAATATGGCACTGAAGTAGAAAAAATGACTCACACAATTAAAAACTGACACTAAAATATTTCTCAATGAACATCTAGTAAAAAATAAAACACCACCTATCGACATAACAGCAAAATATCAATTAATCTCCAATTTTCAAAATATAAGCGAAAAAAACAGCACACAAACCCATACTTATGCAAATGAAGAGGAAAGGCCAGTGTTTGGTCGATCGTACGAGAGGTGTGTAGTTAGTCTTGGTATTTTTCAACTTCCTCGTCTCGTATACGGTGTTGCCTAAGTTGAGTCTCTTGAGGTGGTTATCTAGGCCAGGGTTAACACTGGGCATCTTCTTGGTATCGTGGTTGACTGCCTTGAATGTCTGTATGATTGACGTCTTGTATTACCTTGGGGTAGGTTGGGTGGTTATTGATACGTGTTGGTTGAGTGAATTCCTCCCCTGCTCCTCTCGCTCTCCTCTATCCCTCTCCCCACATCCCTCTCCTTCCCCCTCCCCTCTCTGATTAAACTCCCTGGTCCCGCTGTTTGAAGAATCTTGATTAAATTTTTATTATTTTTCGGAAGTGAAAACCTCTCGTGGTGTTTGTGCCAATTGAAGGTCAAATGAATCCTAACCTAACCTAATTACCTGTTGCTAATGAATCTCTTTAACTTACCGTACCTGTATCGTGTGTGTGTGTTTGCAGGGAACACTTGACCAAACCGACTCCAAAGGTCAAGGCCTCCAGATGACCTCTTGACCCGAGACAACCATAAAGTTTAGTTCATTAATATCCTCACAGTCATTATGGCTGACCTAAAGAAGACATGCCTTGTGTATCCTTTAAGACATAGGCGAACTTTCTAAGACGTAGGGATGATGAAGGTTTTGTCACGACGCAAATAATTAGATGTTGAATTATAATTATTGTTGTTTTTGTTGTTGTTGTTGTTGTTAGTAGTAGTGATATATTAATGTTTATTATTATAGGTGTTAAGTCTTGTGGGCATTTGAGTTCGGTAAGAGACGTTGACGTTATAATGTGTTACTGTGAGGCGACAACTAAGGTCTCTTAAGTGTTTATTCTAGATTAATACATCCACTTATCATCATGAATTATCAATTAATGAGATATATATGTTGGGAAGACAGCGGGGGGCGGGTGGGCGTGGGGAGGTGGGAGTGCAGTTGACGCCTTCAAGATGACCTGAGACAGAGACGCCCCAGTGAAGGTTGAGTGTGTGTGTGAGAGATAGGAATTTCACACTGGCCAGATACGTAGCGTGTGTATTACTGCCTCAAAACACACACACACACACACACACACACACACACTCTCTCTCTCTCTCTCTTCTCTCAAGTTTCAGTAGTTTATGTCTCTTTATTTTCTCACAGTAGCAGGTGCGTATTAAGCCCTTGTGTTTATAGATAATTATGTAATTTATTCATTGCTAGAGTTTAGTTGGTGAGCGGGTGGGTGGGTCGGGTAGGTGTGAGTAAGCCAACAGGTGGGTGGATTTAGGTGCTGAGGGCGGTGCAGGTAATGGTGTGGTTTGAGGGTGGTGGGTGGAGGGGGGGTCAGGAAGTTCTTACTTAAGCAGAGGGTGTAGTTGGTGTGTGGCAACTCTCGCTATTCCTGTGTGTTGGGTGTAGATACAGGGTTTGGTAGAGGGTGGGCGGCAGGTCGGGTGTGGGTTGTCAGGTAATCATGGGCGTGTGGGTGTGAAGTACTTAGGGTGTGGGTGTGAAGCAGTCAGGGTTTGTACGTTTGCATGCAAGTAAATAAGTAAATAAGTTCGTAAGTAGAGAAGGTAATTAGGTAATTAAGTCAGGTGTACTATAGCTAGGCAGACCAAGGGGTGAAGGAGTGACTGTCCAATGACTAGATAAGCAAGAATGTCTTAGGGTGTTTTCATTGGCTGATTCAATGTCTTACGGTGTTTCTCATTGGCTGATTCAATGTGTTTGGGTGTTTCTCATTGGTTGATGGCTGTTTTAAGACATGATACACTTAGTTAAGACATGTGTGCACTTTAAGACATATATTGTGTGCACTTTAAGACATATATTTGAAGACATCAGACACCTTACCTAGACGCGTCATATATTGTGAGTGAGTACCTTTGTGTGTACTACTACTACTACTACTACCATCACAATTACTACCACTACTACTAACATTACTACCACAATTACTACTACTATACTACTACCATCACCACCATACTCCATGCCATTACCACCACCTTCCATCCTTACCCACTGCACTGTCAGGTTGTGTTCTCACTGGATGATCACCAAAAGTCTAACCCTGTGGTGATCGTCGTGGTAGTGGGAAGAAGAAGAAGAATTTAAAGAAGAAGAAGAAGAATTTGAAGAAGAAGAAAAATTTTAAGAAGAAGAAGAATTTGAAGAAGAAGAAGTAACAAGAATAAGGTGTTTCGTCAGGTGATTTGAATACTTCGTCGAGTGTGAGAAGTTAAATTGACATAGAGCTTTTGTCGGGGGTGGGGTCACGTCAGCAGCGCCCCGAGGGAAGGAGTATGAGGGGGTGAAGGTCTTGGTGGACTCAACCAGTATATATAGAGTCTGGGATAGTGTTGTGCTGTGGTGACCTGTGGAGGTTGATGGTGTAGATTTTGAGGGGTTTTGGAGGTCTATCTATCTCTGTCTATCTAATCTAACTATCTGTCTGTCTGTCTGTCTGTCTGTCTGTCTGTCTGTCTGTCTGTCTGTCTGTCTGTCTGTCTGTCTCTGTCTGTCTATCTGTCTGTCTGTCTGTCTGTCTGCTTTGGGAATTACATTAGTGGAACTTAATAACACGACTTTGGCGCTTCTATTTAAGCTCGGGTAAACAAATGCGGTAATCAAGAACAGGTGATAAAAGCGAAGAAGATGGAAGAGGAGAAGAATAAGTAGAAGAAGAGGAGATGAGAAGAAGAGGAGGAGATTAGAGGAAGGGGAGGAAGAGGAGATGAGAGAAAGAAGAAGATAAAAAGGGGGAGATGAGAGAGAGAAGAAGAAGAAAATGGGAAAGAAGAGATTACACGAGACGAAAATGAGGAGATGAAGAACGGGGGGAAGAGAAGGCAAAGGGAATAGAAAGGGAGAGGGGGAGAAGTAGGCTGATAGGGGTGGTAGTGTTGGGGAGAGGGAGGAGGTCGGAGAAAACAATGGACTCACAAAAGCGTCTTATTTGCTGTAATAGTGATGATGATCTTCGCCTGTGTTACTACTACTACTACTACTACTACTACTACTACTATTATTATTCCTACTACCATCACCACCACAACTACTACTACTATTACACTTAACCACTATTGTCGACATACCAGAGTATACAGTATACACCAGGACTAGACAGTGACCTCAGTATATGCAGCTCTAACTCGGGTGTTCAATTTAATAGTAGTTTTTGTTGAAGCAGTGTCATTAACAGAGGCTGAACTGTCTACCCTGCTCTTGTTTGTGTGTGAGTCATCTTGACCCCGGTGACCTGAGAGAGAGAGAGAGAGAGAGAGAGAGAGAGAGAGAGATCTTCCAATACACTTATCAGCACATCACCCTCAGATTGTATATATGTATCTATCTGTCTCTGTCTGTCTGGGTGTATGTCTTGGCACAACTCAACACACTACCACCACACGACTATCAACAAAGCACTAATGTTGCTTGAGTGAGTCGGGGGTGAACCACGGGGCGTCCTGCTAGGCGGGTGTTTGGTGGCAATCCTGTTCTTCTTCTCGTATACTTTAATGAAGACCTGCTTGATTGTTTCTTTCCTGGCGTTGAAGGTCATCTGATGGGGGTAGTGGTGAAGTGTGAGTAGTGAAGATGTGGGTAGTGGTGAACTGTGGGTAGTGGTGACTGGATAATGGTGGCTGTGGGTAGTGGTGACAGTTATTGCAAGTTACAGATAGTTGTGGAGAGGAAGGGGGGTAGATAGTGGCAATCACGGGATAGTGGTGATTGTGTGCACTCAATAACCACCCCCAGTGTAGTATATATAACCATAATATGAAGGTTAGTGGGTAGTGGCCAAATAGAGACAGAAAGTAGGGGAGGAGGGAAGTGACGGCAATGCAGGACTTTAAGAGCGGGAAGTGGCGATTTTTTAGGGTTATCTGAGAGGGAAGTGGCTTTTTTTGGTTAATGGAGGAAGGGGAAGTGTCACTGTTGCAGGGATATCGGAAAGGGAAGTGTCATTCTTGTAGGGTTAGTGGAGAGGAGGATAGAGGGGGGGGAGTGGCTCTGGTAAGGGGTAGTGGACTTAAATTATGGAAGGATGTGGGTAGCTACGAGATGAAGTTAGGTTAGGCAGGTTAAATAGGTTGCTAGGTTAGGTTAGGTTATCGAGGAATATTTTAGTAGTACGAAATGGTTCCTTGAACGTGATCTATATGTTTTGATTATGTTCTCTTTGGTTTACAGATGAAGCTGCTTTGGTGTGTGTGTGTGTGTGTGTGTGTGTGTGTGTGTGTGTGTGTGTGTGTGTGTGTGTGTGTGTGTGTGTGTGTGTGTGTGTGTGTGTGTGTGTGTGTGTGTGTGTGTGTGTGTGTGTGTGTGTGTGTGTGTGTGTGTGTGTGTGTGTGTGTGTGTGTGTGTGTGTGTGTGTGTGTGTGTGTGTGTGTGTGTGTGTGTGTGTGTGTGTGTGTGTGTGTGTGTGTGTGTGTGTGTGTGTGTGTGTGTGTGTGTGTGTGTGTGTGTGTGTGTGTGTGTGTGTGTTGCTTGACGCTGTGGCTGCTTGTTCTGTACCTGGGACACTCGTGCTTACTGTGTTTGGAGCTGTCGTGACAAGCACTCATCACTCTAACAATTTATGCTGGTACAAGTGACAACACACCGGAGAGAGAGAGAGAGAGAGAGAGAGAGCTGGGACGATTACTAATCAATGCCCTGTGTGCGGCACGTAATTATCAGGTAGTTAGGTGTGATGGGATGAGTGTAATGGAGGAAATAAGATAGACTGTGTTTGTTGTCTTGTCTGTGTTCTCTCTTTTTTGTTTCTCGTGTTGTCTTCCTTTATTTTTTTTTTTTATTATTGTGTTTTGTGAAGAATAAAGTGAATAGGTAAAGATGAGATAACTTTTTAGTGAGAAAAGGTGGCTGTGAGGAGTTGGTTTTGTGGTGACTCTCTCTCTCCACGAACAACAACGGAGACGCAGGGAAAATTAGCGTCAGGTCTTGATTCCTTGTTATTACCTTTTGTTATTACCTGTTATTACCTTCATTCTACCTTTTTGTACTCATCTTCCTCACCCCACCCACCATTTATCATCGATTATGCCTATTCCCCCTTCGTTTCCCATAGCTTATTTTATCTCATTATCTTCATTTATCTCATTTATCATTGTCTCTACCTTTAATACTTCCTGTTCATCCAAGTGTGGGTACTGTGGGTTGGGTGTGGGTACTATGGAGAGAGTCGGGTAAATGCGGTGGGTGTGTTAGGTAGGGGTGGATGTGGGTTAGGTGGATGAGGTGCAAGTGGGTTATGTCAGATGGGTGTGGATGTAGGTTGTGTCAGGTTGATGGAGGTGGGTTGGATAGGTGATGTAGATGTGGGTTATAGCAGGTACTGGATAGGGGTGGGTGGGGGGTCAATAATCCCTGACATCTCACACACACCTTTATGCTCTCTCTCTCCCCACATATTCATCAAGTTTTCCTCCATCCCTATAATTTATTTTCCCTCTCTCATATTTTTTCTGTGTGTTATGACGTGTATCTAATTAGCTCCATTTATTGTGGTGATGGTGGTTGTGGTGTGGTGTGGTGTGGTGTGGTGTGGTGTGGCTGTGGTGTGGTCAGTCAGACTACATTGGTGAACCAGTTTAATTGCGCATTGGATTGTTCTCTTATGTATTTCTTTCTTCTTCTTCTTCTTCTTCTTATAATATTCCTTCCCTGTTCCTCTCTCCCCTCTCTCTTCCTTCCCTCACCCTAATTCCTCTTCATTACCTACCTCCTTCACTGTACAGTCTTTCATCCTTCTCTCCCTCCCACTCCTTCGTTTCACCTCGTTTCCTCCCTTCCATCCCTCACCTCCTCTCCCTCCTTCACTTCCTTACCTCACCTCCTCTCCCTCCTTCCCTCCTCATCCCATTCCTCCTTACACAACCTTCCTTCTTCCCTCCCCCCCTCCCTGTTCCCCACCTCTCTCCCAAGCAGAATGAGTAAGCACATGCATCACTGGAAACCTTCGATTTTCCAGCTAATTCAGTTCAGGTTTTCAAAGTGTCAGGTGAGAAACGCAATTTTTTTTTTTACTGTTTGAGGTCTGGAGGAAATATATGTCGTTGTTGTTGTCGTCGTCGCCACAACCCGGAGTTAACAAGCAGTAAACAACATCACTTGGTGGTTGTACATCATTGGATCATGGTAGTCATCAATAATAATACAACAGGCTTTATAATGGTACAACTTGCTAATGACAGTCATACAGTAGTCTACGGTCATACAGTCATACTACAGTCTACAGTCATACAGTCATGCTACAGTCATACAGTAGTCTACAGTCATACAGTCATACACAGTCTACAGTCATACAGTCATGCTACAGTCATACGTACATGTCACAGTCATACTACAGTCTACAGTCATACAGTCATGCTACAGTCATACAGTAGTCTACAGTCATACAGTCTACAATCATACAGTAGTCTAGTCATACAGTCATACAGTCATACGACAGTCTACAGTCATACAGTAGTCTAGTCATACACCACACAGGTAGCCTCAGGTGAGTCTCGGTGTGGTCTCGTCATGGTGGGGGGGGGGTCAACCTTGAGGAGCCTTGTTGACCGAGTGAGACAACCCAAGACTCCCAAGGGCAAGTGATGTCAGGAGGTGGGTTGACTTCAAGGGCAAGTGATGTCAGGAGGCTGGTTGACTTCAAGGGCAAGTGATGTCAGGAGGCTGGTTGACTTCAAGGGGCAAGTGATGTCAGGAGGTTGGTTGATTTCAAGGGCAAGTGATATCAGGAGGTGGGTTGACTTCAAGGGCAAGTGACGTCGAGAAGAGACAGGGAGAAGTAGCAAGAAGATTAGTGCTTGTAATACGGAATTAGAGAGTGAAAATCAGAGAGGAATTCCCTTCTTGCAATAAGGAAGGAGCCAATGAGAAACTATGTACTTGTAATAAGGAAAATCGACCCTTGAGTACGAGGTTTTAACCGCTTGAGTACATAAACTTAACCCATTGAGTACATTTTAACTATTATCACACACACACACACACATACAGAGGTCCGGCAGGTGTACACGGAGTCACCTCAGGACGTTAATTGAATTCTCCCCCTTAATTAGTACCTTTGATACATTTCATTAGCTACCTTTCATTACTGTCGGGGTGAAGGGGAGGGGAGGGTTGAGGACGTGATGGACGGGGAGAGAATGAGGGGAGAAGTGATGGGGAGGAGAAAGAGGGGAGGTTAAGTTAGGTTATATTAAGCTCTCTCTCTACTCCTCCTTCCTTCCTCCCCTCTTCTTCCTCTCCTTCCCTCATTCCTCCTTCCTCTTCCTCTCCTCCTTCCCTCATTCGTCCCATGTTCTGCATTTCCTTTTTCCCTCATTCCTCCTCTCTCCCTCTCCCCCCTCCTCTCCTCACCTGCCTCCCTCAACCACTAATTATTACCTCATACAATACTACACTAAGCCGGGGCAGATCAGGTATATTACAGGACTGGCGTGTACAGCATCCATAAACTAGTTCATTATAATTACCAATTTGTTTTCTTAATTCACCTCTATTATCATTTTACGTATTAATATTTTTTAGAGGTTTTAATTACCGTGATATGGAAGAGGTTTAATGAGGCTCTTGTTACCGTTTTATACTACAGGTGTGTAATTGTTGTTCAGGTGTGTGTGTGTGTGTGTGTGTGTGTGTGTGTGTGTGTGTGTGTGTGTGTCATTATACTTGGCGCTGTGTTGTAGTCATTTTTCAAGAGGTACCTGGAACCTTTACCTGTACTTGTAGATACAATTAAACAGACAGACAGACGGACGGACACAGGTTCAGCTTTAGACAGACAGACAGACAGATATGCCATTAATACCAGTCGTTTGTTGAGAATATTCGCACCAAGATGTTAATACAATATCCAGGAAGGAAGAGGTATTGATTATGACCTGCCGGGGGGAGGGTGAGTCATAGTCGCAGTGGTGAGTCAGTCGGTGACCTCCAGGTGACTGCAGGAACTGGGGTGAGTCATAGTCGCAGTGGTGAGTCAGCCAATTCTACGGGTACCTTTAATTTAGTTTTAATTCACCTTTAGTTTACCTGGGGATAGTGTGCCTGCAATAATAATAATAATAATAATAATAATAATAATAATAATAATAATAAAAATAATAATAATTAACGGTTTATTGAAAGAGCATGGCAGCAGGAAGGCTGAAAATATACAGTTACATAATTGGGGAATGGGTCACTTGATTGACAAATAATATACAAGTAACATAAATGATACAAATATATAATAACTAGGTGGGGGAGAAGGTCATTCTACAGGGCATTTCAACTTAGTGATAGTGCAAAAAGGTAAGATTGACTGGGCGTGAATACACTGGTTGATTACAAGTTATTGATAATTTTTTTTACAATGGTTGAGATGCGGTTGTGGTGTCGAACAGCAATTCGCGGACGAGGGATCTCAGGTGGAAGTAGGAGCCGGTGTCGAGGGTGTGTGGAACCCAGATACCAGATGAACAACGATGCCATAGAGAAATCCGACTGCGAGAGAGATTTAGGAGTAATGATAAGTAGGAACCTCAAGCCAAGTAAACAATGTGTTTTTGCTCGTAACAAGGCTAATAAAGTACTTGGGTTCATACAAAGGAGTGTTAGTTACAAGACTAGCGAGGTCATCCTAAAACTGTATCTTGCGCTTGTGAGACCACACCTGGATTACGCAGTTCAGTTCTGGTCACCGTATTACAGGATGGATATAGAATCATTGGAAAGAATTCAGAGGAGAATGACAAGACTAATCCCGGGCATTAGGAACCTTGAGTATAGAGACAGGTTAAAGCATCTTAATTTGCACTCCCTCGAGAGACGTAGAGCGAGGGGCGACCTGATAGAGGTGTATAAGTGGAAGTCAGGGCTAAACAAAGGGGACATTACAAAGGTACTCAAACTATCCAACCAGGAGCGAACTCGTAACAATGGTTTTAAATTAGACAAATTTAGATTTAGGCGTGAAGTAGGTAAACACTGGTTTGGAAACAGAGTAGTGGATGAATGAAACAAGTTACCAAATATCATCATTAACTCGAATACGCTGAATAGCTTCAAACATAGGTTGGATGCTTATATGAGCAATAGGGGTTGGGTGTAAACGGGACTGCCCAGTATGGGCCAATAGGCCCGCTGCAGTTTCCTCCATTCTTATGTTCTTATGTGTGTGTGTTTGTGCAGTCGATTGAAATTCTTTAAAAGTGCGTACGTAATTTTTTTCCTTACTTAAACTGCGACACTGATGGATTCTCAATGATTCTTACTTTAAATTTTTCTCTTAAAGGAAATTTTATCACCAGTCACTTAATATTGGTCCAGGCGTTGTTGTCGTCTCACCTGTGTAGTGTGTCATACTCATGGATGATGTGGTAGAGGGAATATATTAAGGATATAAGTAAATAATAATAATAATAATAATAATAATAATAACACCCACGAAACACAACAACAACCATAACAAAAACAACCACAACCGCTTCATATCCGAGAACTGGTTACTGAGTCTTCACCACGGTATCTTATCTAACGACGTGGCCAGTGAATGAAAATAATAAATACTCAACAACAATATACATGAAACCGTAATAGATAAGTAAATAAAAACAGAACACAGTAATAGTGGATAAAGAATAAGAAAATAGGTCAAGAGTAATAGGTAGTTAATAGGGTAATAGGAGATAATAGGGAAGACAGATTGGGAAATAAGGTCTGGAAAATTGTGTTCATTTTCTTGAGAGGGGAACTTTTGTGCGTATGGAGTGTGACCTGGAGGATGGTGTGTGACCTGGAGGATGGAGTGTGACCTGGAGGATTGAGTGTTGGTATAACGTAGGATCTTGAAGGGTCGGGTCTGGAAATAGGTGATAGTAATGGACGCTGGTGCAATAGGATCTATAGGAACTTTATAGGAAGCCAAAGTTACTCCTGTAGAAGTCGACAACTCTGGGCGGGGAAGAAGTGAAGGTAAATTATTGTGTAATGTGGTGAGCGTGTCTAGTGCCTGTAGGTTCTCCCCACAGTAAACTGCTGCAGAAGTCGTGCTCTTGACAGAACCTGGGATAGTAGTGGCCGGGAGGGGAGTGAGGGGGGGCCTTAGTCATGTGGGGTGCGTGTCTGGTGCGTGTAGGACCCGTAATAACTCCTGAAGCAGTCGTGCTCCTGACGTAGTTTAGGATAGAGGGTCGGGCAGGTAGAAGCCGGAGGCCGGGTTGTGCTCGAGCTGGAGATTTAACGTATACTGCTGGCTGGCACGTGAGGGACGGCTCTAGAGGTGGCCGGACCCTAGGGTGGGGCTGGCCTCTGGGGTGAGGTCGGGCTTTGGGGGTGAGACCGTGCTTTGGGGTGAGGCTGGGCACTGGGGTGAGGTCGGGCTTTAGGGTGAGGCCGGGCTTTGGGGGTGAGGCCGGACTCTGGGGTGAGGTTGGAGGTACACAACACTTGACTCACGTGAGGAGAGAGTTTAGACGATGATCGATACTTTATGAGGGGAAATTGTTGGCTGGGAGTGTGAGGTGAGGTGAGGTGAGGCGCCGCTGCACTCACCTGTGACACTCACCTGACCCTTGATGACCCTGTCTTTTACCAGGAACCTGCTTGGGCGACCTGGTTCTCCTGCAGGGGGAGTTACCAGGAACGTTCAGACATAAGAAATAACAATATTGTTTCTGTTACAGTGTACTAAAGTTATTTTTTGAGTAATTAATATTTTTGATACCATATTTTTTTTAATCCATAGACATTAATGAAGAAGGCGAAAAAGGTGATATTGTTGATAAATGACTAAAATACGTGTCCTATTGTGATTAATGGCACCAGTTCTAATAGGCCTCAGTTCTAATGGGCGCTATTCCAAATAATACCCTTGTCCTTATAAGGCCTAAGTTGTAATAGACACCGGTCCTAATATGCCCATTTTCTGATAGGGTCCTAGTGCTAAATGGCATGCCACAACAGGAGTCAGGGTTGCGTGTGGAGAGAGAGAGAGAGAGAGAGAGAGAGAGAGAGAGAGAGAGAGAGAGAGAGAGAGAGAGAGAGATAAGCGCTGGTGACCTGATTACTCGGGGTCCCGCTCCTAATAGGTCCTTCATAATATGCCCTAAATCTAATCATCCCATTAGAATTAGATCCCATTTGACCAGTCACCACATCACCTGACTATTAGACCCCCTCAGCTTATTCACCTGATAATTAAACACCCAAAAGCTACCGGAGTGTTAGGTCAGGTTAGCTTAGGTTAGGGTATTCGAACCTTTCAGTTTCCCTGGCAGACTACCAACCCTCACATTATCACAGCTAAATACTTTATACTCCGGCATCTCACTCACGCTGTCATGCACCATTTGTGTGTGTGTGTGTGTGTGTGTGGAGGGTATATAGATCGACTAAATTGATCTGTTGCATAATTTACATAGCTTTTACGCCTGGTATATAAATTACGCATCCTAACGTGATAGGTAATTTACATGTGCTATATAAACACAATATGGAAATTAGACTTATTTATATAATGTATAGATAAATCGTTCATGAATGGGCAACTTAGTTTATATAATGTATATGTATGAATCGTATGTAAAAGGATTTGGTAAGTGCCTTGTGTTTTTAGCTGTTGTCTGTTATATAAATTAGGAGTGCTTCATACACTTATTATTATGTATATAAACGGAATTATTAACCTGATGCGTAATTTACATAGCTGAATGTATGTTAGGGTCCAGATATTTTTGTTAACGACTCGCATGATGAAGAATCGATTAGATGGTAAGTGGAGAGACAAGGATTCTAAAACACGAAAATCACGTTCCAAAATTGCGTCATAATTTCACAGAGACTCTTTATATTACCTAGAGATATGAATTAACCTACAGATTCTTACCAATAATTCAAGATAATTATTTTTTTTTTAGTGTTATTGAATGTATCTAGTTAAGGTAAAGTCTCTGTGTTGTTCAGGAGACATTATTGGAGAGGTCAGAAGACGTAATGTTCTTGTAGTTGTTCTTCAACCTGACCTGACCTGACCTAACCTAACCTAACCTGACCTAAATTACATAAATAATTGTATATTGTCTTCATCAATTAAGCAAGCATGTCAGTAGCATCTGTTTCCCCTCCCCCCTCTATCCTCCCCACCCTCCCTCCCCCACCTCCCTTCCCCCACCCTCCCTTCCCCCCTCCCTTCCCTCTGCACCCTCCTCTTCACCTCCCTTCCTTCTATAATTCCTCCCTCCCTCTACCCTCCCTTCCCTCTACCCTCCCTCCCCTCTACCCTCCCTCCCTCTACACATGGTGCCAACAGGACCAGGCTGGCTCTAAGTTTAAATTGCCCTGAAAAATATGCGTGTGAGGGGGAGAACCAAGTTGTTATCAGGGAGCGATTAACATGACAACCAGATCCTTCCGTGAGAGAGAGAGAGAGAGAGAGAGAGAGTGTTTGTTTTCAGTGAACTATGTGGGTTTTTAAAGGTGTTTGTTGGTGAAGAAGGTACGGGAGGGGAGGGAAGGGGAGAAGAGGGGAGAGGAGGGGAGAAGGTCATTAGGGGTGACGGGAAAATTCATGAGGGGGCGTCTGGTATCGTCACCTGACCGATGGATGATGGTGGCTCTCTCTCTCTCTTTCTCTCTCTCTCTCTCTCTCTCGTCTTTCTTTCCATCTTTCTCCTTATTTATTTCCCTCTGTTCCTTCTTCCCATTTCTGTATCCTTTATTATTCCTCTTCCTCTCATATGGCCTTGTTTATCATCTGGTCTTATTGTTCTCGTCCACTGAAAATGCAAATTGCTTGTTTGCATCTTGTGTTATGGGTAATGTTGTGTTTTATATGACATGGTTGATGATATGACTTGTATGCGTTGGTGTCACGTCTTGTATGTGTTGGTGCCACGTCTTAGGCGCGTTGGTGCCACGTCAGCGCATTGGTGCCACGGCTTGTATGCGTTGGTGTCACGGTCTTGTATGCGTTGGTGCCACGTCTTGTGGCGCGTTGGTGCCACGTCTTGGATGCTGGTGTCACGTCTTGTATGCGTTGGTGTGTCACGTCTTGTATGTGTTGGTGCCGCCACCTTTGGTATGCGTTGGTGTCACGTCTTGTATGCGCGTTGGTGCCACGTCTTGGATGCGTTGGTGCCACGTCTTGTATGCGTTGGTGCCACGTCTTGTATGCGTTGGTGCCACGTCTTGTATGCGTTGGTGCCACGTCTTGTATGCGTTGGTGCCACGTCTTGTATGCGTTGGTGCCACATCTTGTATGCGTTGGTGCCACGTCTTGTATGCGTTGGTGTCACGTCTTGCATGCGCTGGTGCCACATCTTGCATACACTGTGTCACATTTCTAACACCACTACCACATCCCTCATGTTACTACCACACATCTCCCACACCTCTGCCACATCTCCCACGCTTCTGCCACATCTTCCACACCTCTGCCACATCTTCCACACCTCTGCCACATCTCCGCAGGACTGTACTCATGCTGACGTCACAAGAGGCCCCACAGAATGGACAGTAAAACTTAAATAAAGATCTTTTATTGTTACGACCATCAGGGATGTCTTCATATTTCAGTGTTGGGTTATTGTGTGTTGGTGTCTGTCCTACTGAGTGAAGATGTTTGTGTGTTTGTGGTGTTTGTTGCTGGGAGTGGGAGTGTTTGTGCGTTTGTGTGTTGCTGGTGGTGGAAGTGTTTGTGCGTTTGTGTGTTGCTGGTGCACTTGGACAGAAACTGGAACCAAATTCCAACCATTTAGTGTCTAGGTAGAGGCCAGTGAGGAGGTCGGGAGAGGAGGAGGAGGGGGGGAATGATCTTTTTCTTCAGTACAGGTGAGGAGGTCGGAGGAGGAGGAGAAGGAGGGGGGGGGGTAGGTCGACTCCAGGTTCCAGCTATTAACTCACGCCAGCACCACACTTAATGGCCTCTGCACCATTATCGTGGCGCGTTATGGCGGAGACTGAGCAAGTTAATTTCCGTGTTGGTGGACTCTTGTGCCGCCCAGTAGTGGATGATAACAACTCTCTCTCATTAAAAAAATATAAGTTATCACCCATTGCCTCTATTCCCTCGTTCGTAATAAGAGCTTCCCTGTCCTTATTCCCACGTCTGTTTACCTCATAATCTTCCATCCCTTCTCTAATTCTCCCATTCTTCCTCAATTAACTGCTTCCCCCTTTTATTATTGTCCCTCTTTCCCCTCGTGTGTCTTCGCTTCATCACTCTCCCCTCTCTCTCTTTCTCCCCTCCCTTTCCTTCTCTCCTCCCTCCCCCTGAGACGTTTGTGGGAGGGAAGGGGAAAATAAGAGAGGGGTATTATCTCTCTCTCTCTCTCATATATCTTCTCCACTATTCCTCCACTATCCACCCTCCATTATCCACCCTCCACTATCCACCCTCCACTATCCACCCTCCACTATCCACCCTCCATTATCCACCCTGTACTATCCAGCTCCACTATCAGAGCCCGAGACTAACTAATCCACATTCTGGGTGACGGACCGCTGGATAATAATGTCAGGTGCACGCGAGGAAGAGAGTGGGTGTGGTGGTGGTGGTGTGGGGTGGAGTGTGGTGGTGGAGTGTGGTGGTGTGGTGTGGTGGTGCAGTGGTGTGGTGGGGTTGTGCAGTGGTGTGGTGGGGTTGTGCAGTGGTGTGGTGTAGGGGGTGTTGACCAAGTAAGACATTCGTGGTTGTTGGTCAGGGTAGACTCCAGTCCCAATAGGCCCCAGTCCCAATAGGCCCCAGTTCCAATAGACCCCAGTCCTAATGAATATCAATTCTAAAAGGAGCCTATTAGAATCGATACCTAAAATAAGACTTATTAGGAGTGGACCTATTTGGACTGAGGAGGGGGAGGCTATTTAACCTGTCAACCACATGTTTATACCTGAGGAAAATACGACCAGGTAACTCAGGTAATAGTTGGTTACATTTTCTTTTTATTTGGGGTAAACATTTACACGGCGGAGGTAAGCAGCTGCTGTCAATGGTTGTCTGGCCTCTTGTCCAATTCTTTTTATGGTAAATTTTTCTTCATCATTATTTTCCTTCTTCTTTTCTTCTTGTTCTTCGTTTTTCATTTTTTTCTCTGCGTTTTCTTGTGCTTATTTCTTTTCCTTTCTTCTTCTGGGAATGAATGGAATCTCGAAATATATTGGTATTACTTTTTTCTTTTTTTTCTTACGATCATTGTTATTCAGAGGACTAGTAGTAGTAGTAGTATTTGTAGTAGTAGTAGTAGTAGCGACTTTCCCTACCCCGCAAAAACATCCACTAGTAATTAGATTTCACATTGAAAAATCCGTCTCAATTCGGATTCGTCTATAAGAACCAGGTCTTGTGGTCTTGTTTTGGTTCGTAGGTAAACATCCGGTGGGGCGGTGAGGGAAGAGTCGAGACATGACGTCATCAATCGTTGGTTTGCATGGGAGCGTTCTCGTTGCCAAGACGGTTGCTAGGGGCTTTACCTGCCGCTTACCTGAATCACAGAGGTTACTTGGAAATGCCAATACAGGTACATGGTTAGGTTAAAATAGGTTAGGTTTGGTTAGGTTAGGTTAGGTTTGGTTTGGTTAGGTTTGGTTAGGTTTAGGGCCAAGTTTCCAGGTACAAGTAATTCCCAGGTAATTAACTTTGTCTTATATATACACAGGCAATTAACTAATCTATGCTAATTGCTTTAGATTCGTTGATTCGTCAGTCTAAATTCGTATCCTATGTCACCCGCTTCGTGTTATATTCGTGGTAAGTGTTTCGTGGCCTCGTGTTAAGTGTTTCGTGGCCTCGTGTTAAGTGTTTCGTGGCCTCGTGGTTAAGGTTTCCTTGTGGCCTCGTGTTATGGGTTTCGTAGCCCTCATGTTAAGTGCTCTGTGGCCCTAAGTGTTTCAGTTCCTCAGAGTTAAGGTTCTGTGGCCTCGTGTTAAGTGTTTCTGTGGTCTGCGTTATGTTTCCTGTGGCCTCATGCTAAGTGCTTCCTGGTGGCCCTCGTAAGTTATGTTTCGTGGCCCTCGTGTTAAGGGTTCTGTGGTCTGTGTTATAGTTTCGTAATTCTCATGTTGTTGCTCGTGGTCTCATGTTAAGGTTTCGTGGCCTCATGTTACAAGTTTGGGTGGTCTGTAGTTATGTGTTTCGTATTCCTCGTGTTAAGTGTTTCTGTGGTCTCTGTTAAGTGTTTCGTGGCCCTTGTTAAGTGTTTCTGTGGCTCGTGTTATGTTTCGTGGCCTCGTGTTAAGTGTTTCCTGTGGCCTCGCGTTAAGTGTTTCGTGGCCCTCGTGTTGCGTTTTCCTGTGGCCTCGTGTTGCGTTTTCGTGGCCTCGTGTTAAGTGTTTCGTGTCTCTTCGTGTTATAAGGTTTCAGGCCCTGTGTTAAGTGTTCCTGTGGCTCCTGTGTTAAGTGTTTCTGTGGCCTCGTGTTAAGTGTTTCTGTGGCCCTGTGTTAAGTGTTTCTGTATTCGTGTTAAGTGTTTCTGTGGCCTCGTGTTAAGTGTTTCGTGGCCTCGTGTTAAGTGTTTCGTGGTCTTCGCGTTATGTTTCCTGTGGCCTCGTGTTGTTGCCTCTGTGGCCCTCAGTGTTTCCTGTGGTCTGTGTTAAGTGTTTCTGTGGCCTCGTGTTATGTTTCGTGGCCCTGTGTTATGTTTCGTGGCCTCGTGTTATGTTTCGTGGCCCCGTGTTAAGTGTTTCCTGTGGCCTCGTAGTTATGTTTCGTGGCCTCGTGTTAAGTGTTTTCGTGGCCTCGTGTTATGTTTTCGTGGCCTCGCGTTAAGTGTTTTCGTGGCCTCGTGTTAAGTGTTTCGTGGCCTCGTGTTAAGTGTTTCGTGGCCTCGTGTTATAAGCTGTGGCCTCGTGTTATGTTTCGTGGCCTCGTGTTAAGTGTTTCGTGGCCTCGTGTTAAGTGTTTTCGTGGCCTCGTTATAAGGTTTCGTGGCCTCGTGTTAAGTGTTTCGTGGCTCGTAAGTTATGTTTCTGTGGTGTTATGTCAGCATGAGTTATAATGACCCGTCTTGTTAGAATGTCATTTAGTGTGCCCCTTTGATTACGGATAGGGGAATGGAGATGTGACGACATTGTGTGGTGGACGTGACATTGTGGTGTGACGACATTGTGTGGTGTGACGGACATTGTGTGGTGACGTGACATTGTGTGGTGTGACGTGACATTGTGTGGTGTGACGTGACTTTGTGTGGTGTGACGTGACATTGTGTGGTGTGACGTGACTTTGTGTGGTGTGACGTGACATTGTGTGGTGTGACGGGACATTGTGTGGTGTGACGTGATATTGTGTGGTGTGACGTGACTTTGTGTTGTGGTGTGACATTGTGGTGTGACGTGGTGTGTTTTGTGTTATGGTGTATGTGTTGTGGTGTATGTGTTGTGGTGTATGTGTTGTGGTGTTTGTGTTGTGGTGTGTGTGGTGTTGTGACTTGTGTTGTGTTACGTGTTACTGTATCAAGTAGCACGTGTTTGGTTGTGTATCGCTACGTACGCTGTGATTGGTTGTGGTTGTAGTGGTGGTGGTGGTAGAAGGGTGGTAATGGTGGTTGGTGGTAGTGGTAGGGTTGATGGTGGTAATGGTGGTTGGTGGTAGTAATAGTGGTAGTAGTAATGCTTTGAGGTGGTGGTAGTGGTAGGGTTGATGGTGGTAATGGTGGTTGGTGGTAGTAATAGTGGTAGTAGTAATGCTTTGGGGTGGTGGTAGTGGTAGGGTTGATGGTGGTAGTTGTGGTGGGCTGACTACACCAGTATTGACTATTGGTGAGTGAGTAACCTGTCTCGCTTACCACAATCCACCAAGGTGAGTTTTCTGGTAGACAGGTTGAATCGCCGGGAGATTTAACCATCCTTAATCCTCACCTAACCCCCTTATCCTAACCTAACCTAACCTAACCCAACCCCCTGAATACTACCTATTATGATTTTCTTCACTCCATAGAATGAGAGCTTGACCTAATGGCCACTCAGAGCATGACCTAATGGTGGCCACTCAGAGAGCATGACCTAATGATGGCCACTCAGAACATGACCTAATGGTGGCCACTCAGAGAGCATTTTACGAGTCAACACGGGCGCGAGGCACATCCGCCGTTAATGTTTCTAGTTAATGTCTCAGGTTAATATTTGTAGGTTAATATCTCAAGTTAATGTATCAAGTTAATGATTCAAGTTAATGTTTTCGGTTAATGTCTCAGGCTAATGGCGATGTGAACCTGTTAACAACCCTCCCCCCCCTTCTCTTTGGTGGTACTTAATAGGGGTGAATTAAGGTCTATAATAGCTCTCTCTCTTGCTCATCATCTTTATCAGTTTATCTTTATTCTTATTATTTGTTGATTATATTTCTTGTTATTTTCTGAGGTAATTTTCTAATCTAATTTCCTCTCTCTTTCAACAGGTGAGATGATTAACGTTTTTGACACCCAGATGGAAGGTAAGGTACTGGGATGGTTGACACACTGGGATGGTTGACACACTGGGATGGTTGACACACTGGGATGGTTGACACACTGGGATGGTTGACACACTGGGATGGTTGACACACTGGGATGGTTGACACACTGGGATGGTTGACACACTGGGATGGTTGACGCACTGGGATGGTTGACACACTGGGATGTGGCTGACACACTGGGATGGTTGACACTGGGATGGTTGACGCACTGGGATGGTTGACACACTGGGATGGTTGACGCACTGGGATGGTTGGCACACTGGGATGGTTGACACACTGGGATGGTTGACGCACTGGGATGGTTGTGACACTGGGATGGTTGACACAGTGGGATGGTTGTGTGTGAGAGAGAGAGCAGTATCGTGCCAACTCCTCCTAACCGTGAACTCCAGCTAGCTTCCCCTTCCCTCCCCTTCCCCCTCCCCCTCCCCCTTCCCCTCCCCCCACTTCCCCCTCGGTCAGCGCCCTACAGTTTACGCCCCCACTTGAAGAACTCATTAAAAGCGCCCTACCAGTTTTACGCCACTTGAAGAACTCATTAAAGTCGGCACTAGGCCAAGTCCAGGTGGATTGTGTAAGTGAGCTAGCCAGTCCTCTCTCTCTCTCTCTCTCTCTCTCTCTCTCTCTCTCTCTCTCTCTCTCTCTCTCTCTCTCTCTCTTAGGTTAGCTTTGTGTTAGGTTAGATTAGGTTAAGTTAGATTAGGTTTGGTTAAGTGAGTTCAATTATCCTCCTGAGGTAAAGAAGAATGTTAAAACTCGTAAAATTGGTTGATTTGTGGGTAAAAAATGGCGTCAAATGAGCACTGAGACTATACTATATTGGTTGACTTGAGGTAAAAATGGCGTTAAATTTATTCTAGGGGGTTTTCGTACTCAAGGGGTTAAGTCATCGTACTCAAGGGGTTAAGTCATCGTACACAAAGGGTTAAGTCATCGTACTCAAGGGGTTAATCCGGACACAGGTAAAATTTACTCTTCATATTATTGGCCATTTTGCAGTGTACTTCGTTATGCTGATGGCCAGGTATAGTATAATGGGTCGTGATGGTAATGGGGGGTAGTGTGTAGGGGTCGTAGTGGTGGTAGTATAGTGGTAGATTAGCATGAGGGGGGGGAGTCGTAATGCTGGTAGATTAATGTGTAGGGGTCGTAGTGGTAGTAGAATAGTGGTAGATTAGCATGAGTCGTAGTAGTAGTCGTAGTGGTATAGTAACAGCAAGAGTGTAAGAATCATGAATGAACGTGACGTTATACACTGAGGCGTGGTATGAATGAATGAGTGTTGGGTGATGGTGGTGGTGTTGTTGTTGTAGTAAGGCAAGATGGTGATGAATGGTGTTGTTGTAGTGGGAGTTTTGAGATGGTGGTGGTGTTGTAGGAAGGTTGTGAATGGCCGTGAATT
>NW_024733231.1:3258371-3357240 GCF_018991925.1 Homarus americanus
ATAAAAAAGGGGGCGGGACTTCCTCGTGGCTACTGGGACTTGATTGGTCACTAACTGTAAGGTGATACGCCCCCATATGGCTGTCATGTGATGCTTCTAATCATGTCTGTGGCTCATGTCATGTTGAGAGTCATACATTGTCATGCTTTTGTCATTTCTTCCTGCCATCTGTCATGAGTATAGTTCTGTCTGTAATAAGTCATGTTCCCGTCTACTGTCATGACTGTCTATCATGCATATCTCTCTATCACGCATGACTGCATCTCATTCATTTCAGTATATCACGTCGTGTTAACTCTCTCTCTCTCTCTCTCTCTCTCTCTCTCTCTCTCTCTCTCTCTCTCTCTCTCTCTCTCTCTCTCTCTCTGCCATGTCCTTAACGTGTATGATAGTAGTTACTTGTAGTTACGCCCACTCATTTAACTGTTATCGGAGTGGTGATGTAAACTGACCATGTGTGTTAGTTATGGGGCTGTTAATGGTGGTAGTGGTGTTGGTGTAATGAGTTAGTTAGGTGAAGGGCTCTCAGTGCTGTACCTTATCTTGGTGTGTGTGTGTGTGTGTGTGTGTGTGTGTGACACAATAATGGTCTTATCTCACCTCCACTCTTAATGGCTCGCTGACTTATTCCCTCTTATCACTCCCCACACGCCTGCTGCCCGGATACCTTGCCGGATACATCTGTTACCTGGATATATCTGTTAACCGGACACATCTGTTTGCCGGGTACATTTATTAGTTGGAGATCTTGAGGGATTTATCTGTTAGCCGGATATCTTGCCGGATTTATCTGTTAGCCGGATACCTTTTGACTACAATCGTTAGCATTTTTCTAATTGAAGCTCATATATCAACCGGATACTATAGTTTATATTGATCCTTACCGGACACGAAAATTAGCCAGATACTTCACCTTGCCGGATGTATATTAACCAGATACTTCACCTTGCCGGATGTATGTTAGCCGGGCACTAATGATTGCTCGTGCTGTCGTTGAATTTATACTGGAGGACCCCTGAGTAGGCAACACACCTGCCAACCGCTAATTAGCACAGGTGATTAATGGTCCCCCTCTACTAGGCGTTTACCTGTCTCGTGGCTCCTTCCAAGGGGTTACTGGGTGAAGGTTTGGGCTAATGGAGAGAGAGTATTTGGACCTATTTCGTGACCAATAGAACCCATTAAATGATCAGTAGGGTTCATTACATAATTGAATGGGGGCCTATTACGTAATTAACAACGCCCATTACTTGATTAATTGGGAATCTGTTGTATGGTTCACAGCGAGTCTATTACGTCACTGTGGGAGGTGAGGGGGACAGGAGAGGAGGAGGGGGTAAGGAGAGGGGGAAGGGGGGAGGAGAGAGGATAGGGAGGTATGAAGGAAGAGGAGAGCATATAGAGAAAGAGGAGGGGAGGGAGGGGGGGGGAGGGGTGGGACAAGGATAGTGTTACTCTTGGCGTCGACAGGTGTGACACTGGCGCAACAGGGTACAGGGTGTACACACAAGTGTGTGACAGGGTAACAGGGTACAGGGTGTGACACTGTGGCGTGTAACAGGGTACAGGGGTGTGACACTGTGGCGTAACAGGACAGGTGACCTGTGGCGTAACAGGGTACTGTGGCGGGATACAGGGTGTCAGGGTACAGGGTGTGACACTGTAACAGGGTACAGGGTGTGACACTGGCGTAACAGGGTACAGGGTGTGACACTGGCGTAACAGGGTACAGGGTGTGACAGGAAGGCATGACAAGGAACAGTATAACACAAAGACATGATAGAGAACAAAGTATGAACATTGAACAGCATGGCAAGGAACAGGAACCTAACCCGCGACTTGGGAGCTCACAATAAGGAAGATTTACCGTGAACTAACCCGTATTTAGCAGACTGTGGACCCCGTGTATCACCGACTTAGCGTGTCGACCTCCCAGCACACGGCCACATTACTGCTGAGTTTATTATTGACATTAAGTTCAGTTTTATTGGCAGACGAGTGAATTTTTATTGATTAATTCATTGAGGTGAAGGTGTGGTGTGGTGTGGTGTGATGTGGTGTGATGTGTTGAGGGAGGAGGGGAGTAAGAGGGACCCACACACACACACACACACTCACACACACACACACACACACACACACACACACACTCACTGCGGTGTTGACGCTGGGGTGACTTACACTGTGCGTTAGGTGTCGTCAGATAATGCACCTTACCTGACCTGCCTCCTGATGAGCACATGTAAACATTGCATGAATATTTAAATCTAAATACCCCGGTGTACACGTATGCTACACACATGTACGTTTAGTGTGATGTAAACAACATTGACAACGTACAGACAAGTGTGTGTGTGTGTGTGTGTGTGTGTGTGTGTGTGTGTGTGTGTGTGTGTGTGTGTTAATAAATCTTAAGTACTGTTACTCGTGATTTATAAATGACGTATTGGTTGTATTATTCAGCATGTGGGCAGACCTTCGTGACCTGACTGGTGGATACTATTCCCCGCTTGTGTGAGGGAGACTTTTGACCCTATGGATTTTATTTCCGTGTATTAATATAGAGGAACCTATAGCTGCGTGTAGAGTAGTCGTCTATAAAGGTGTTAGGTTAGGTTAGGTTAGGTTAGGTTAGGTCAGGTCAGGGTTGAGGAAGGAAGGTAAACTAGTGTAAGAAATATTGGGAGTGACTTGAGAATGGACTTAAGTGTCTCCATTAACGCCAAGTATTTCCTGAGAGTGTGTGGTATTGTTGACAGTGTGAGCCGCGTTGGGGTGGAGGGGTGTGGTAGGGGTGGAGGAGTGTGGTAGGGGTGGAGGAGTGTGGTAGGGGTGGAGGAGTGTGGTAGGGGTGGAGGAGTGTGGTAGGGGTGGAGGAGTGTGGTAGTGGTGGAGGAGGAGTTATTGCTGTTTTCCCTCTTCCTTTTTCCTCCCCCTCTTCCTTCTCTCTTTTCCTTCTCCCTTTTCACCCTTATTCCCCTTTCTCCTCTCCTCTTCCCTCTCTTTTCTGTACTTCCCTTCTTTCCCCTCCTCTCCTATCCTCCCTCTTCTCTTCCACCCGTTTTTTTTCCTCTCTCTGTTCCTTTCCTCCCCTCCTCTATCTCCCCTTCCCCTCTCTCCTCTCCCCCTCCCCTCTCTCCTCTCCCCCTCAGGACCCATAAAGTAGCCCTCTAGGGAATGGGTCGCCCACTCTCTTCACTCCCTCCCTACATCCTGTTGAAGATGGACTCGTGAAATAGGTCCCTTATGTAATCCTCAAATAGGTCCCTTACGTTCCCTACCCACTGACGTTCCTTAGTTCCCTACCCACTGACGTTCCATAGTTCCCTACCCACTGACGTTCCTTAGTTCCCTACCCACTGACGTTCCATAGTTCCCTACCCACTGACGTTCCATAGTTCCCTACCCACTGACGTTCCTTAGTTCCCTACCCACTGACGTTCCATAGTTCCCTACCCACTGACGTTCCATAGTTCCCTACCCACTGACGTTCCATAGTTCCCTACCCACTTTCCCTACCCACTGACGTTCCATAGTTCCCTACCCACTGACGTTCCTTAGTTCCCTACCCACTGACGTTCCATAGTTCCCTACCCACTACGTTCCTTAGTTCCCTACCCACTGACGTTCCATAGTTCCCTACCCGACGCGTTCCATAGTTCCCTACCCACGAACGTTTCCTACCATGGTATCGCCTCGAGGGACTTGGTTTACGGGTGATGTGAGTCGGTACGGGGGGGGGTAATATCGCCCCCCACCCCCCACACCCCCACCCCCCCACCCCCCACACCCCCACCTCCCCGACACCTCGCTACAGTCGATCTGTATTCATGGAAACAATTGCACGTAGACTGCCTTGTTTGGTCATGGCGGGATATTGTTGGAGGAAGTGTTGGAGGGGGTGGTGGTGTGTTGGAGAGGGTGTGGTGGTGTGTTGGAGAGGGTGTGGTGGTGTGTTCAGAGGGTGTGGTGGTGTTGTAGAGGGGTGTGGTGGTGTGTTGAGAGGGTGTGGTGGTGTGTTGGAGAGGGTGTGGGGTGGTGTGTTGGAGAGGGTGTGGTGGTGTGTTGGAGAGGGTGTGGTGGTGTGTTGGAGGGGGTGTGGTGGAGAAAGCAAAATAAATACGGCACTGTACACACACACACACACACACACACACACGGGACCTCCACATCTGTCGTGTCTCTCATTGGTGGTACTGTATACAAGGGGATCAAGTCGCCAGAATCGTGGAGGTGGGGGCGACATTTGACAGCGAGTAGGTTGTTATCGTCGAGTGTAGGCGATATTTGTTAGTCAGTCTCTTAATATCAGGTCCTGGTGATTTACGCAAGGTGGTGGGACATTTTTATACCAGGTGTGGGTGTGTGTGGGTGTGTGGGGGTGTGGGGAGGGGGGGTACAGTACACAATGCCAGCTGCTCCACCCTGATGTTTGGGCAAGTTATTGTCGTGTACCAGCTGAGGAAGGACTGTGTGGGTGTGGGTATCACGTGTCCCTTATCGTCTACCTGTCCGTCTGTTTGATTCTCTTTCTTTCCTCTTTCCTTCTTTCTTTCCTTCCTTCCTTCTTTCATTTCCCCTTTCTCCTCCTCCTCCCTCCCTCCCCTAATCTCCCTCCTCTCTCCCTCCCCTCCCTCCCTCCCCATCTCCTCCCCTCCTCCTCCTCCTCCCTCCCTCCCTCCTCCCTCCTCCCCTCTCTCCCTCCCTCCCTCCACAACTCACTATAGTTTTAAAATCACTTAAAATTCACACTTATGTACTTGAATTCATTAATAATAATTGAATGTAAACCTTAACTCTGTCTAGAAAATACAACTAAACCTGTATTTTGTTGTTGTCAAGAATATGTTGTAAAAAATATGTTAAGTCTTGTGAGCCATGTTTAATAACCCCTGGCAGTTGTAGTACCTAAAACAAACGCGAGAGAGAGAGATTGTACACACACACACACACACACACACACACACACTTACATATTTAGCACACATTGCATGATTTTACGAAAGCCATACTTAACTGTACTGTAAATGCAAACCTACACTGCAATTTAGTACAGAGAGAGTGGTGGTGTGTGTGTGTGTGTGTGTGTGTGTGTGTGTGTGTGTGTGTGTGTGTGTGTGTGTGTGTGTGTGTGTGTGTGTGTGTGTGTGTGTGTGTGTGTGTGTGTGTGTGTGTGTGTGTGTGTGTGTGTGTGTGTGTGTGTGTGTGTGTGAAGCTCCTAATACACGGCGGGGTAATACCAACCATAAACAAGTATTGTACCCGACAGAGATTGGAAATTCTTGGATATTCAGCTTTAGGTCAGACCAATTTCTTCCCGTTGTTTTCCTGTTTCGTTCGTGTTAGTTTTATCTTGTATTTCAGGGTGATGATGATGATGGTGGTGGTTATGACTGATAGTGGTTGTGGTGTGGGCTGGAGCGATGGTTGTGATGATGGTGCTAGTGATGGTGGTATTATTAGTGGTGGTAGCTGTGGTGGTGGTGGTGGTGATAGTATTGTTAGCAGCAGTTGTGGGCGTGACAGACAAAGGAGGGGAAGGGGAGACAGGAAAGGGAATGGGCAAAGGGAAGGGGAACAGGTGAGGGGGGAAAGAGAGAGAAGGGATAAAGGGTCGGCATTATCCACCTGATGTCCTTACGAGAATAAACTGGTCAATGCCGGCTGGTCACTCCCAAGTTCCAGGAGGTGAAGGTTGTGTTCTCCTGCTTGTATTGACGTCGGCCACCTACACGCTGTCAGGGGCCTGTTGAAGGGGGAGTGGGTGGGGTGGGGGGATGGGGTCGATTGAGGTGCAGTATAGATGTGTCTTGATATAGAGTAAACAACATTGAAATTGACGTGGAGTGTCATGAATTATATAGTGTTTGTGGAAATTTGGACTAGGGCTTTTTTTTTCAGTTGATGGGCTAGTTATTGCGGCTATTTTTCAGTTGATGGGCTAGTTATTGCGGCTATTTTTCAGTTGATGGGCTTCTATTTGTTGGCGGGTTTTAGCGCTCCACCATCCACTAGGCCAAGACTCCTCGGTACTAAGAGGTCTTCAAGACGCTCCCTGGACTTGAGAGATCTTGAGAAAGCTCCGTGCAGTCTCTTGGTAGTCTTTCCCACAAAGTGTTGAGGAGTCTTAGAAGACTTTAATGAGACTTCGGCTTTAAGAGGCTCATTACGACCTTTTAATGGTTTCACCAGCGGCCGTGTGGATACGGAGCTCGCCTCCTGTCCTTAGGGTCGTTGGTTCGCGCTCACAGCACACCCTCACCCCCTCTTAGTCCACCCAGCTGTAAATGGGTACGTAAGATTATAGGAATGTGCAGGTGTGTTAAGTGTTGTACCGGCCACACTGCTTCCACCTGAGCTGCATCCACTTATCCACAACGGGTACGTGAAATCCACTTTAACTTGTTTTGCTTTACCTGCAGTGTATGGGATGGATATATAGTGATCTCTGTGTGTGTGTGTGTGTGTGTGTGTGTGTGTGTGTGAGAGAGAGAGAGAGAGAAATAAGCTTAGGTGTCTAATCTTCAGGTGAAATAAGCTTAGGATTTACTTGATGTTGTTCTTATGCACCGTTAAGAAAAGCTGCATTAGTGCGGTGTTGCGTCATATGTCTGCCTGTCTGTCTGTCTGTCTATGTTACATCATGAAACATTACAAAAAAGTTACTCACGGGAAAACATTATCATTTAGTCAGTCGGAAAAGGCGGACCCATAAAACTACTTCCTCACTCAGTGTATTTTCAACGCAGTGGAAAATTTTTTTTTTAAGGAGCTGGCGTTGAGGTGGCGTTGACGTGGCGTTTTGGTGGCATTGAGCTGGCGTTATGGTGGCGTTGACGTGGCGTTGTGGTGGCGTTGAGGTAGCATTGACTCCCCGGGGTTCAGTCGAGTGTGTAAGGAACCGGGCAAGAGGAGTTAATGATCCTCTTACCTGGGTCAATAAAATTCGTATAATGTTAATGGAGATTCTTGGAAGAGTAATGGTGTCTTGCCAGGCAGTGTTGGAGCCTTGGTCCCTGCCTGTCTTAGTGGGCCCCAACCTGACCCTGACCTGACCTAACATAATCTAACATAATCTATTGGATAACTTAACCTAACCTGACGTAACACCTACCCTAATCTAACCTGACTTGACTTATTGCCAAACTTAACCTAACAAAACATAACCTATGCTAAAGTAACTAGATACAATAATACTACTAATTACTACTACTACTACTACTACTAATGATGATGATGATGATAGTAATACAGTATTTGTTATTATAATGAGTATTGATGCCGTAATGACAATAATAATAATAATAATAATAATAATAATAATAATAATAATAATAATAATAATAATAATAATAACAATAATAATAATAATAATAATAATAATAATAATAACAATAATAATAATAATAATAATAATTTCGCCATACTAATGCCTACATGACCCTGGCTAGACGGGGGGTACACCGTATTCAGGAGGTGTGTACAGGTACAAGCGTCGTCCAAGAGGCCCATTAAGATATATAGCCAAAATGCCTTGTCCAGGGCTCATGCGTAGCCAAAATACACCCAGTGCTCCTCTACACCTGGAAAGTTCTTCACACCCAGTGCCCTCCACACCCAGTGCTCCTCTACACCTAATGGTCTTCTACACCTCGTGACACTACACCCACTTACACTAAACACGGTGGCACTAAGCACGGTGGCACTAAGCACGGTGGCACTCCTTCAGGTGGAAAAAGTGGCAATCAAGGCCCAGTTGCTGGAGGCGGGGTTGGCAGTGTTCCCGAGGGAGGAGCTGAAGAAGGCAATATTGGAGACCTAATTACACAGCAGCCAGGTGAGGGCAGGTAAAGGGTGGCGGGGGGAGGGGGGAAGGGGGTGGTGTGTCCTCTCTCTCTCTCTCTCTCTCTCTCTCTCTCTCTCTACTGGAATGTATTAAGACTCCAAATCGAAAGTTTTGTACCGTGGGAAAATTTGCATAACGCTTCCGAATTCTAATGACTGTAAAAAAAAAGGATGAGACTTTGAAATAGAAAGTTTGTAAAAAAAAAGATAAGAACTTGTAAATAAAGTTTCTAGGATGAAAGTTTGTAAAAAGGTAAATATTTGTAAATAAAGTTTAAATTCTGAGCCAGATCTGTAAATGCTGTAGTAAAACATCTGTAAAAATCTCTCAGCCGTAAAATTGTAAATGTTTGTTACCAGTCTGTAAAAGAATTGTAAATATAATGTTTTAATCTCAGACGTTAAAGGTAAATTTACAGGAAAAAAAATTATTTTGTTATTCTCCCTTCTCTCTCCTTCCTCTTCCTCTCCTTCCTTCCTTCCTTCCTTCCTTCCTTCCTTCCTTCCTTCCTTCCTTCCTTCCTTCCTCCCTCCCTCCCTCCTCCTCCCTTCCCTCCCTTCCCTCCCTTCCTTCCTCCCTCCCTTCCTCCTCCCTCCCTTCCCCCTCCTCCTTCCTCCCTCCCTCCACTTGTAGAAGACTGGCTCTCTCGCCTTGATTGTTCGCTCGTGTAATCTACTTAGTGTAATTAAATCCCAAACTTTAATGGGAAACTGTAGGTAACAAAAAGTCCTTCTTTTTTTAGGAAGAATGTTTGAGTTTAATCTGAGGAGCGAAGATGGTGGTGTTGATGGTGCTAACACTCTACCGATGGTGAGGACGGACGAACGAACGAACAGACGAAGGGTTTCAGCGTTCCCCCCGAGGTAATGATTTCAGGAACCAAGACGACATAAATTACATAATAAGATTCTCAATTCTTGCATTAAATTACTAACTTAAATTGTCGCGTCTTGGGTTGAATATTTTCAGTAGTTTCATTTTTTTATGTTATTTTTTCAGATTTTTCTTCATAATTTTTTTAATTATTTGTAGGTGTGGTTCTTTTTGTAATGAGAGGGGGGGTGAAAGTAGGATCATACTCATAGCCATAACTTAACCTAATATAACCTTGTTTTAAATGAACATCACATTACCTAACCTAACCTAAACAAACTTGATAATTAGATAAACAACAAAATCATCTGAGTTCAAAAATTAGGCTATTGAGTCTTCACGTTCCAGAAATTAGTCTATTGAGTCTTCACGTTCCAGAAATTAGTCTATTGAGTCTTCACGTTCCAGAGTTATGATTGTTTAAACGTAGCTTGTGGGACGTCGGTGTCTTCCTGTAGTGGTGACCGCGTTCAAACAGGTGCTGGATTTTCTCTCTCTTATCTCTCAACGTCAACCTGTATACCTGGAAGTGTCTAGAGGTGATAAGAGAGAACCCTGTAATGTTGATTATATATCCTGTGGGGGTGAGATTTGTTTTGTGAGGAGTGGGATGGGAGTAGGTTCTATGCCTTGGCTGATCTGTTGTGGCCCAGTGAAGGGGGCGAGTTAGTGTGTGTGGACCCCGTCATTACCCCGGCGTAAGTGAGGCTCAACACACACACGCACACACACGCACGCACGCACGCACGCACGCACGCACGCACGCACACGGATTCTCATTATCCACCATGACAATAGGGGGTATGGGTGAAGGGAAGTGGGTGGAGTGGGTAGAGGAGGTGGGCATCATGTGTCATGGGTTGCTACTCGTGGGTTAATATTGATGGACGTCCTAGCTATCAAGGTAATACATGTGTGTGTGTTGGGTGTGTGTGGAGGGGAGGAGGGGGGGACTGATCTAAACCCCCAGGGAGGGAAGTGGAGTGAAGGCACGGAGAGGGATGGTTAGGTTAGGTTAATTATGACGGACGAAGGACCTGATTAATCTACCTGTACTTATCTCATTATGTACCTGTCCTATATACTTAAATCTGTACTTATACTTAACACCAAACTTTATGAGACTGTCACCACCTGGAAATAACTTGACGTCAAAATTCATTAATATGTATCACAATAAACTGTTTGATTTCGAGTCTAGATGATTATGTCTGTTTAGAAAGGCAATCTTGGTGTGTTTGTTGTGAGGTCAATTTTAGGAGCAGCTGGTTATCATTTATGAGGTAACATGACCTACACACACACACACACACACACACACACACACACGTACGTTGGGTATTGGAAGGCTTGTAAGTATCTGTTAGCTTGTGTCTTTCATAATGGATATAATTTGCTCGGTGCATTGTGTTGTGATTGAAATTATTTTTTGTTTTCATTCTGGTATTATTATTATTGTTATTATTATTATTATTATTGTTATTATTAGTTGTTGTTGTTATTTTTGTTGTTATAGCAGTTTTGTATTTGGTACATAAGTGAGTGTGTGTGGGTGACTATGCGTGTGAGTGACTGTGCGTGGGTGCTTGTCGCGTCTGAGTGTTTGTGAGTAAAGTGATTCATCCTTGATCCAACTTTTAGCGCATTCAGACGTTTTGTGTGTGTGTGTGTGTGTGTGTGTGTGTGTGTGTGTGTGTGTGTGTGTGTGTGTGTGTGTGTGTGTGTGTGTGTGTGTGTGTGTGTGTGTGTGTGTGTGTGTGTGTGTGTGTGTGTGTGTGTGTGTGTGTGTGTGTGTGTGTGTGTGTGTGTGTGGTGTGTGTGTGTGTGTGTGTGTGTGTGTGTGTGTGTGTGAACTGAAATTGCTATTGCCTCACCACAAAGCAAAGGAACATTGTAATAGTGAATCAGGGAGAGTGATGGTGAGTCAGGGAGAGTAATGGTGAGTCAGGGAGAGTAATGGTGAGTCAGGGAGAGTGATGGTGAGTCAGGGAGAGTAACGGTGAGTCTGGGAGAGTAATGGTGAGTCTGGGAGAGTAATGGTGAGTCAGGGAGAGTAATGGTGAGTCAGGAAGAATGATGGTGAGTCAGGAAGATTGATGGTGAGTCAGGGAGAGTGTATAGACGCTCCCTGCAGTCTTAATTGGTCCCGATTAGATGTATTGGAAATTGTACCTCTTGAAGCAACTCTTTCCTGTTGTTTTAGGCGTGCGGCCCCTCCCACGCCACCAGCCCTCCTCCTCCTCCCACTCCACCAGCCCCTCCCACTCCACCAGCTCCCTCCCACTCCACCAGCCCCTCCCCACTCCACCAGCCCCCCTCCCCACTCCACCAGCCCCTCCCCACCCACCACAGCCCCTCCCCACCCACCAGCCCCATCCCACCCACCAACCCCCTCCCACGCCACCAGCCCCTCCCACGCCACCAGCCCCCCTCCACTCCACCAGCCCCTCCCCACTCCACCAGCCCCCTCCCACTTCCACCAACCCCCTCCCACGCCACCAGCCCCTTCCCACCTCCACCAGCCCTCCCACTCATCTCGGCCCTCCCACCTGCACCAGCCTCCCACTCCACCAACCCTCCCCACTCCACCAACCCCTCCTGACCCACCAGCCACGCCTTTACTCCCATATCACTTCCTGCTCGTGAAGATCAGCCACTCCTCACTACCCACTAACGCAGCTGATGGTCTGGTTTAAGGGCTGTTGGTCTTAAATTGAACAGTCTCGACACACACACACACACACACACACACACACACCACATATCAAGGGGGGTTTAGTACAGTGACCTTCTCAACACTGTCTGATCATCACCATAACCTCATCGGTTTAGTTTGGCAACAAGCATCATCCTCCTCACCGTCTCCTGCTTCCACCTGAGATCCCTCGCCTGGAGATTGCTTTTCGACATCACATTCCACATCCAATCTATACGCCTAGGTGCTGATCCCCATTAGAATATCCCTATTGTAAAACATTATCAACAACTCGTAGGTAACTTCTTGCCAGTCTCACTTTTGTACTGTAACTCTGCTTAAATTTCCTCATTAAGTGACCTTCTCCGCCCTGTTATTATATATTATACATGAACCACTTATATCATTTGCATATATTTAGCTTATGAATTTGTATTTGTAAATGAGCCATTATTATTATTGTTATTATTATTAGTGTTATTATTATTATTATTATTATTAGTTTTATTTTCATTATTATTATTATTATTATTATTATTATTATTATTATTATTAGTTTTATTATTATTATTATTTGTTTTTCTTATTTTATCTTTCTTTCTTTACAGGTAAGGACAGGACCGCCTCACAAACGGTGGTGATTGCTTCTGAGGTAATTATTAAATAAACAGTGTGCCAGGTAATTCAGCAGTTAGATATACTGTGTACTGAGAGGAAGGTTTGTTCATTTAGCCAATCAGTGTTCAGGTGTTCTCGTAATTACATAACTGGATCACCTGTTGGTTCCCCCCCACCCTTAGGTTATTTCATCTGATGATTAAAACACACCTAAGGCTACATGGGGGTTAGGTTAGGTTAGGTTGGCGTTTGGTTAGGTTAGGTTACGTTACGTTATGTTAGTTTGGCGTTAGGTTAGGTTAGCCATAGTGTATTTAATCGTCAGGTGAAATAAGCTGGGGTGCTTAATCTTCAGGTGATCTAAGAACCATTATTGACACAGGAAATAGACGAGGATGAAACTACGGGGAGTAACATGTAACAAAACAGAGACGAGATGCGCAAGTTTTTTCCCGTAGGTAAATAAACACATTCTCTACCAGTGACGACATAGAGGATAGATAGATAGATGGATAGATAAAGGGTGATGGAGAGAGGGTAGAAGCATACATCCCTTTCTCTTTGCATTAAAACACAATCAAAATTATCTTCTATTAATCTTATGTGGGTATTATTTGTATACCTGCACCGTCTACTGTCTGTTCATGTGTGGGGTTCTGTCTTTCTGTCTGTCTGTCTGTCTGTCTGTCTGTCTGTCTGTCTGTCTGTCTGTCTGTAAACCCCCATCTCTCCCCTACACACATCCTGAGCGTTCCCAACTGATCATATCCCTGTGTGGTGGTCAGTGTAGAGCTGTATACATAACACTCCTGTGGTGGGAAGCTTATGTGTGTGTGGTGACAGCAATGTGGTTCATGAGGGAGAAGAGCTGTGTAGCCTCTAGTTGTTTCTCATATCCTTCGTCGACTGTCTTGTTGGTCCAGGGTGTTGGGGGGGTGTCTGACGGAGGGTGGGGGTTGGGGGTGTCTGACGGAGGGTGTTGGGGGTGTCTGACGGAGGGGTGTTGGGGGGTGTCTGACGGAGGGGGTGTTGGGGGGTGTCTGACGGAGGTGGAGGGCGTTGGGGGGGTGTCTGACGGAGGGGGGTGTGTTAGGGGTGTCTGACGGAGAGTAATTTGCTTCTAGGGTGGGAGGAGAGGGAGGGGGTGCAGGAGGAAAGTAGGGAAAGGGGAGAGAGGAGAGAAAATAGAAAGAGGGTGGAAGGGAGGAAGGCTAGAGGGAGTGATGGTTAGGTTAGTGGATGGGGATGGGGTGGTGGTAAATAGATATCCTAGCCAGATAAGTTCCCTTTGTTACGCCCACTTACGCCAATTACGCACCTACGTTAATTTGCATACACCCACCACCACACACCTGTCACAATGTCTTAGCTAATTACGTACCTGTATATACATACTTACGCTCATTACACAGCTTCTGTTTTTGTTCCACACCTGAGTAATTACACACCTACGTTGATTCTACATCTGAGGGCATTTCACACCTACACTAATTAGTCTTAGTTTATTTGTTAATTATACATTTACGTTAATTACACACTTTCCTTCCTTCCTTCCTTCCTTCTTTTTTCCTTCCTTCCTTCTTTTTTCCTTCCTTCTTTTTTCCTTCCTTCCTTCCTTCCTTCTTTTTTCCTTCCTTCCTTCCTTCTTTTTTCCTTCCTTCCTTCCTTCTTTCTTTTTTCCTTCCTTCCTTCTTTTTTCCTTCCTTCCTTCTTTTTTCCTTCCTTCCTTCCTTCTTTTTTCCTTCCTTCTTTTTTCCTTCCTTCCTTCCTTCCTTCCTTCCTTCCTTCCTTCCTTCCTCCCTCCCTTCCTTCCTCCTTCCTTCCTTCCTCCTCCCTCCCTCCTCCCTCCCTCCCTTTCCTTCCTTCCTCCCTTCTTTCCTTCCTTCCTTCCTTCCTTCCTTCCTTCCTTCTTTTTTCCTTCCTTCCTTCCTTCCTTCCTTCCATTCGAACAGTAACACCCACATTTCACTTCCTCTAACCTGGACGTTTTAAACCACACCAAAATTACGTAAATTCTGACTCATAAAAAAAAAATCTTGGCACACATTTATATTCAAATTTCATCTAATACAAAAATAAATAATAGCCAAAAGGTAAATAAAAGATCATTAGGTATTTGTTATTAATTAGTTGGGATAATTAGTATTTTTTTTAATTCTATCTGGTAATATTTTATTTTATTTGTATTTGTTGTGAATTAGCTGTTTTTCTTCTTCTCTAAATCGTAATGTTGTTATTTCCAGTACTGTTGTTGTTGTTAGTTGTTGTAGTAGTAGTAGTAGTAGTAGTAGTAGTAGTAGTAGTAGCAGTAGTAGTAGTAGTAGTATTGAAATTGTTCCTTTTGTTGTAAATATCGGGTGTTATTGTTATTCAGCGTTATTTCATTGTTATTACTCTTGTGTTATTGTCGTTATTATGTTTTATTATTACTGTTATTGTTATTATTGTTATTACTCGTTATTTTTTTTAATGTTATCTTCGTTGTTGAGTTAATAGCTGCCCCCCTTCGTTCCCCCCCTCTCCCCCCTCTCCTACCCTCCCCAGGACAGAGCCATGGAGAGCCACATATGACTCACTCCCTCCCTCCCTCCCTACCTACCTCCCTCTCACAACTCTATCCCCCTCCCTCTCTCTCTCACCCCCCTCTCCCCCTCTCCCCCCTCCCCCTCTCTCCCCTCCCTCTCACAAGCATCTCAGTGTCCTCCGTTATCGCCCACACTGGCGCCCACCTCACATTTTCTCCGTCTGTCTTCACCCCCACACTCTCCTAAATCCGGTTTATTCTGTCACGATAATTTTTCCTCGTAACTGCTAATGGAGGGAAGGTATCTAGCTCCAGGTCAGGTCAGGTCAGGTTAGGTTAGGTTAGGTCAGGTCAGGTCAGGGTTAGGTTAGGTTAGGTTAGGTTAGGTTAGGTTAGGTTAGGTTAGGTATCACCACTGTTTATTTTAAGGGGAATTTGGACGTAATTTGTTGTGTTAATTTGGTATTTCCTTTATCGTTGGATTTTTGTGTCTTATTTTTTATCAGATAAGATTAGTTTTGACTTTTGTTGCTCGTCTTGGTTGTATATTAAGTTTTGTGGATGATGACTTGATGTGGCGGCCAGTTAGTGATGTATGTATGTATGAATGTATGTATGTATGTATGTATGTATGTATGTATGTATGTATGTATGTATGTATGTATGTGTATGTATGTATGCATGTATGTATGTATGTATGTATGAGTGTATGTACATATGTATGTATATGTATGCATGAATATATCTTCACTATAACAACATCAAGAGCTGGTATGTCCTTAGGGTCATGAGGTCAAAGGTCAATAACACTACTGGTATGTTAAAGAAAGGTCCAGGGGCATCGCCTCATTCGCTATACAACATTGACTTAGAGCGGTGATATGCGATGCTTCTACATGTTGGTATGGATGATGATGGATGATGACTACAGCCTCTACATGTTGGTATGGATGATGATGGATGATGACTACAGCTTCTTTTCTTTAGTTCTAGTTTAATGGTCACTTACCCCTTCACCCCTCCCTTCACCCTTCCCTACACCCTTCCCTTCACCCCTCCCTCACTCCTCACCCCTGTCTTTACCTTTCCTTCACCCCTGACCCTCAACTAAACTCTCTCCCTCACCCCTCTCCCTCTCCCTTCACCCCCCTTCACCCCTTCACCCCCACCCTCCCCTCAACCCTCAGGTCTCTCTCCCCTCTTAATCTCTCTATTAGAAGTTCATCGTGTCTTCTTCCCCTCAAATCCCCTCTCTTTAACAAGTTGGCTCCACCCCAAGTTCCCAAAGAGGTTCCGTAAGGTGATAATCCCCCGCCATTAGATGAGTGTGAATGTCTTAAACCATTTGAACCTTATTGGTGTAAACTCCGGTTCATAGATACAATATTGACGTCTCTTGGTCACCGAAAAGGTTCAAATTATCAGTATTCGAACGACACTGAACCCCTGGATTCGTCCCTTGGGTTATAACGTCGTGTTCTCAAAGGTTCTTAGGTAAATATTTCCCCGAGAGATGATGAGATTGCACCTGTCTCTCTATCTCTCTATCTCTCTCTTAAACGGTACATCGATTCACAAAAGATCATTTATTATTTTCCTCTAAACTACATATTAAAAATACCAAAAAGAGGCTCACTTAAGTTACAATATAATGTCATAAGGCAAAATGGCATTGAAAGTGTACTGAGTTAGCCTCGTTAGCTCAGTTAGGAGATAATCATTGTACCCACTAGACCACGGCACTTCTATAACTAATCCAGTGTTATAGAAACGGGAGATAATGCACGAAAAATGACCTCATTAGTTGGTAATTAACGAAACATTATCTCTTATACAGGTAATTAAGATATAGAGGGGAGATAATTACTTCCTTTTTCTTGTTATTTTCGTGTTATGTAGTTGGTGATTCGTGTGTGTAATTTAGTCGCTTGTTTTAGGGTGTTGTTTACCACCGAGCAGAGGATGACATGATGATTAGACACCCCCCAGCTGATCTCACCTGAAGATTAATCACCCTAACGCTAATCTTACCTGACAACTTAACCTAATCAATACTAACACAAAAACTTAAACTAACCTAACCTGACACAAAAAACTAAACTAATCTAACCTAAAACTAACCTAACCTATCACTAACCTAACCTATCACTAACCTAACCTAAATTAAGACAGACAAAACCTAACCTAACCTCTCCCAGGTCAGGTCAAATAAGCCTGGAAGGTCTAAAATCTTTCAGGTGATCCAAGGAAACCCCCCCCCCCCTCCTTCTCCCCCCTCTTACACCTCATGCTGGGGAAGTGGATTAATCTACCTTCTACCCTGACCTTATAAATGGAGTAGATGTTCCTTCCTTCCTTCCTTCCTTCCTTCCTTCCTTCCTTCCTTCACGGTGTTGCGTTGAGTCGCCCCAAAACCCGCCTGGTCTGACCTTACTGATGGATGTGTTTCGGTGTGTATAAATGAGCTGTTGGAGAATTGTATATGGGAAGGACACTATAGGAGTCCCACTTGTTCCTTCCTCTCTTTTTTCACTTTTCTTCCTCCCCTTCTTCCCCCCCTTCTTCCTCCTCCCCCCCTCTTCCTCCCTGCTTCCCTTAGTGGATTCACAGCTAGTTCGTGCCAGGCATCCTGTGAGAGTCAGTCTTCCCCTGCTACCAGTTTTTTGAGATGTTGGCGTAGGGAGATAGTGGTGATATTATCTCTCTCTCTCTCTCTCTCTCTCTCTCTCTCTCTCTCTCTCTCTCTCTCTTTCTCTCTCTCTCTCTCTCTCTCTCTCGGTGAAATATTACCCCAATACTGTATGTAACCACGTGTAGAATTAATGGCTCGGTATGTCATATTTTTCCCTCTTTTTTCCCTCTTTTTTCCCTCTTTTTTCCAATTTTTCCCCCATTTCCCCCCAACAAATTTATTACTTTTATTTATTTTCCATATTTCTATATTTTTTTTTGTAACCTCTTTTTCATAATGGAATCGAAGTTAGTTTATGGGAATCTATGATAAAAAAAAGTAGATGAGATGGAAAGAATCAGGTTTTGAGTGGATAGAAGGGAAGGCCACATTGATACTGATATTAAAACAGTTTATTTAGGCCAAAGAACACAAACACAGTCGATTGAAGACATCAATAATAACATGGCTGAGTCAGTTGAGAGTCTGAGCTCTCTTTGAAGCACCTGATATATACTATACATGTATCTCAAGGAAGTATTATGTAACATTTAGTATCATCTGGAATAGTACAATAGCATGGTGGTAATAAGAACATCTCATGTTACCACGGTTATCACTTCGATATTTTATTTTATTTATTTTTTTGCATTTATATTATAAGTATATACATAATTTACAGTGGAGTTGATATACATAAATATAAGTACAAATACAACACGGGTTATATTAAGGTGGAACAAGAGGACACAGCTGTCAGTTCCATGTCGAGTTGGCAAACAGCTGACAGATCGTCAATATTTACCCGATCAGCTGGTGGTCGATCAACTGATGATGGCCACTTGAGTGATCCTGTGTCAGCTGTCTGGTGAACCATCTTCCACTGGTTGATGTGACGCTGGGAAGTTTATATATATATATCAGTGGGTCTCTCTCTCTCTCTCTCTCTCTCTGTTCAGGTAAATGGAGCAGACGTTATTACCGTAGTATATAATAGCATTCCATTAAAATAATACTATATCCATTACAACAAAAGGTCATTAATACACACAGGTATGATCGGTGAGCCAACAATTTAATTTAAAGGGATAATTTATATGGACTGTTTTGAAAATGCTGAATAGTTGCAGTTAGGTAAATGTGTATTGATGTGTATAGATAGAAATTTGTTTGAGGCCTTGTATTTGTAGTGTGTGTGTGTGTGTGTGTGTGTGTGTGTGTGTGTGTGTGTGTGTGTGTGTGTGTGTGTGTGTGTGTGTGTGTGTGTGTGTGTGTGTGTGTGTGTGTGTGTGTGTGTGTGTGTGTGTGTGTGTGTGTGTGTGTGTGTGTGTGTGTGTGTGTGTGTGTGTGTGTGTGTGTGTGTGTGTGTGTGTGTGTGTGTGTGTGTGTGTGTGTGTGTGTGTGTGTGTGTGTGTGTGTGTGTGTGTGTGTGTGTGTGTGTGTGTGTGTGGTGTGTAAATCGTGTTCTCCAAATGTTTTTCTTTACTTTTTTTTTACACATTTTTTATATTTTCACACTAACTCTTCCCTTCTTCTTCTTCTTCTTCTTCTTCTTCTTCTTCTTCTTCTTCTTCTTCTTCTTTATTGATCTAATTACACTCCTTCCTTACAACGAGGAGAAATTCGTAGGAAAATTTAAATCTTCTTCTCTCTGTGACTTCTGGCGAGGCGGAGGAGAGAGGAGGAGAAGGAAGAACTCGGCAAAGGAAAAAATCTATAAAATTTTAAAGTTTCCCATAAATTACGAAAATGGAAATGAAGGCCACGACGTTTTCTGTGATAGACGTCTTTAAATCTTTAAATTACTTTATAATGTTATCTTACCTTACCTTACCTTAGCCCCCTGCTTATTTCATCTAACTCTAACCTAACCTAACCTTAATCCGCCTCCAGGTAACGTTAGGGTGTTTAATAACCAGGTGTGTGTGTGTGTGTGTGTGTGTGTGTGTGTGTGTGTGTGTGTGTGTTTTTGACAGTAAATAGATAAATAACAGTAAAAATAATGATAAATGAGAAAAATAACAATAAAATGAAATAAAACAAACAAATTATTCCCATTAAGACAAGAGACGTTTGTGTGGTTTATGACAGTGTTGCCAAGGTTCAGGGTTTAAGAGACAGCGTTGCCAAGGTTCTTCCTCCGCCCTCTCTGTTAATGTTTTTGTCAGCGTTGTCTAGACTGGCCCGTGACGTCACCAGGTGTTTATTTTCATGTGTGACGCAGCCTGAGGGGAGACAGTGGTTCAGGGGAGAGAGGGGAGACAGTGGTTCAGGGGGAGATGAGGGAGACAGTGGTTCAGGGGAGATGAGGGAGACAGTGGTTCAGGAGATGAGGGAGACAGTGGTTCAGGGGGAGATGAGGGGAGACAGTGGTTCAGGGGGGAGATGAGGGGAGACAGTGGTTCAGGGGGAGATGAGGGAGACAGTGGTTCAGGGGAGATGAGGGAGACAGTGGTTCGAGGGAGACAGTGGTTCAGGGGAGATGAGGGGAGACAGTAGGTAGGACAGTGGTTCAGGGGATGAGGAAGACAGTGGTTCAGGGGAGATGAGGAAGACAGTGGTTCAGGAGATGAGGGAGACAGTGGTTCAGGGGAGTGAGGGAGACAGTGGTTCAGGGGGAGATGAGGGGAGACAGTGGTTCAGGGGAGATGAGGGGAGACAGTGGTTCAGGGAGATGAGGGGAGACAGTGGTTCATGGGGGAGCATGAGGAGACAGTGGTTCAGGGGAGATGAGGGAGACAGTGGTCAGGGAGATGAGGGAGACAGTGGTGAGATGAGGGAGACAGGTTCAGGGGGAGATGAGGGAGACAGTGGTTCAGGGGAGATGAGGGGAGACAGTGGTTCAGGGGAGATGAGGGAGACAGTGGTTCAGGGGAGATGAGGGAGACAGTGGTTCAGGAGATGAGGGGAGAGTGGTTCAGTCTCGGGGAGATGAGGGAGACAGTGGTTCAGGGAGATGGGGAGACAGTGGTTCAGGGAGATGAGGGAGACATTGGTTCAGGGGAGATGAGGGGAGACAGTGGTTCAGGGGGAGATGAGGGGGAGACAGTGGTTCAGGGGAGATGGAGTGGTTCAGGGGGGAGATGAGGGGAGACAGTGGTTCAGGGGAGACAGGGGAGACACGGGGAGATGAGGGACACAGGAAATAGGGATCGAGGGGAGACAGACGGTCGTGTGAAGGAGTGGGGAGGAGGGGGGTGAGGTAAGACTAATGGAGTAGGAGAGGGTTTTGAGGGGAGGAGGGAAGAGAGATTAGGAGCGTGGATGAGGAAGGAGAGAGAGAGAGAGAGGGAAGGGGTGGGGAGTGGATGAGGGGAGGATCCACCGTCACGCCCCCTCACGGTAATAACGGGGTGACGTTTTCTCAGGCGCGACCTTCGGTGATTTAACCTCCCCTCCCCCTCCCCTCCCCTCCTCTCCTCTCCTCTCCTCTCCCCTCCCCTCCCCTCCCCCCTCTCTCCCTGACCCTGGTGGAGGAGGAGGGAGAGGAGATGGAGGAGGAAGGAGAGGAGGTAAGGTTGGGGCCCGTTAAGACTGGGGCCCATTAAGACAGCCCTAGGGCCCGTGGGCAGCTGGGGCCCACGTTAAGACAGGGCCCGTTAAGACTGGGGCCATTAAGACTGGGGCCCGTGGGCCTGGGGCCCATTAAGGTGGGGCCCATTGACCAATCTGCTCCGCTCCCTTTCATCACAAACCTCAGAAATAGACGACAGGTGAAAAGGTATTGGGTTACCTGTTAGTAATGACGATTGTGGTGTAATTACTGACTGGGGGCCAGGCCAGGTTCAGGTAGGGGCCAGGTAGGGGCCAGGTAGGGGCCAGGTAGAGTTCAGGTATTGGGTACAATTGAGGGGCCAGGTAGGTTCAGGTAGGTACAGGTAGGGGCCAGGTAGGTTCAGGTAGGTTCAGGTAAGTTCATAATCCTGGTGATTGGCTATAGATTAGGTGACGTTGGATTAGTTTCTCGCTTGATGGCTATAATGAGCTATGATTGGCTGGGACAAGTAAGGCTGTGATTGGTTGTTGCAAGTGAGGCTGTGATTGGTTGATGCAAGTGATGCTGTGAGTGGTTGATGCAAGTGAGGCTGTGATTGGCTGTTGCAAGTGAGGCTGTGAGTGGTTGATGCAAGTAAGGCTGTGATTGGTTGATGCAATTGGAAAGATGTCAAACCGTAACATTGATTGGCCAAAAGACCTATAACTATAATTGATTTTGAGACTAGGTTCTCATTGGTTGGCAGCAAGAAGGAATATGATTGGCTGTGGTCAGTAGAGTCATAAATACTAAACCAGGAAGTGAATAAAATAATGTGAGTTATGGAGGTCACACACACGCACACACACACACACACACACACTTTAGTTATCCAGATCACTTGTTAACCTACAGTTACCTAGCATGTGGTGGTGACTGGTGGTGACTAGTAGTGACTGGTGGTGACTGGTGTACAGTGGTGACTGTCACAGGATGCAAGTGTTTACACAGAGGGAGGAGCGCCAGGGTCACTCACTTGTGTATCCTAGAACCTGTGTCCCATCTCTCTCCAACACACCATCCTCCCTCTCTCCAACACACCATCCTCCCTCTCCAACATGGTGCCATATATCTGTGTACACATATATGGTCGTGTGCACCATCAGTAGGCGCGCGCGCGCGCGTGTGTGTGTGTGTGTGTGTGTGTGTTGGGTCAGGTAACGTGTACAGGTGTAATGTTACGTGGGAGGTGATGTATGGATGTGGTCATGGGGTTAGGTTAGGTTAGGTCCCAGAGCACTCCAAGGTCACCTCGCTCTCTCTCTCTCTCTCTCTCTCTCTCTCTCTCTCTCTCTCTCTCTCTCCATATACCGCAGTGATGGGCGTTGTTTAGGATTACACATATACAGCACCACGCCCATAAAACACACTACAGGGGCGTGCGGGCGGGCGGGCGGGCGGGTGGGTGTGCCCTACTGGGAAAATTAATCTCGACCCCTTGATACCTGGTGGTGAGCTGTGGACAAGACAACTCAATTAAATCGTGAATGTCATTAAGTCTAAACATGGCTTAACAATGTGTGTGTGGCTAGCTCAATTCGTCAGGGGTGGTGTGGATGGTGGTAGTGTGGATAGGGGTGGATGGTGGTAGTGTGGATATTGATGGGGTGTGATGGTGGTAGTTTGTGTGGTCTTTGTGGTGATGGTGGTTAGCATCTATAGTGACGATGGTAATGGTTGATGGTATTGCGGTAGTGTGGTTGTGTGGTAGCATGGTAGTGTGGCGTCATGGTAGTGTGGTGGGTGTCGTCATTGGTGGCAAGGCTGTGACCACGCCACCCGCCCTCCACACTCGCCTAATGGGTTATGCAAAACACGCCGCCCACACGCCCATCAGCAGAGGGAGGCCGACTCTCTGATGGTGGTGGTGGTGATGATGATGGTGGTGGTGGTGGAGGTAGTGGTGGTGGTAGTAGTGGTGCTGTTGGTGGTGTTGGTGCTTATGGTGGTGATGGTGCTTATGGTGGTGATGGTGCTGTTGGTGGTGATGGTGCTTATGGTGGTGTTGGTGCTGTTGGTGGTGATGGTGCTAGTGGTGATGATGGTGCTAGTGGTGATGACGGTGCTAGTGGTGATGATGGTGCTAGTGGTGATGACGGTTCTAGTGTTGTTGATGGTGCTAGTAGTTTTGGTCCGTTCGACGCCAAGGAAATTCCTCTGTGTTAAGGCTATCTCCACAAAGAGTTAAACCCTCGCTGTTCAAAGGGTTAAGACTCGTTTTCAAAGAGTTAAATCATAATCTTCAGAAAATTGAACCATCTTCCTCAAAGGGGTTAAATTATCATATTCAAAGGGTTAATAATATAATAATGGTTGGCCCTCGTGTAACGAGGATGGCCGGCCCAAGGGCCTCCTTGGCGTGAATTTGTTTAAGGTGTAGAAGCTGTCGCCAACACAACAACCACACCCTAAGTTAACCAGCTGCATAACCCAGTGTCAAGGAATAGTTCGAGAAGACCGGACAACTCGCCAACTGCACTGGCTAACTATTACCCCGGAATACGATATCCGCAAAGCGATTAACATACAGGTCCCCAATTACTGCTGGGTAGACAGAAGCAAATGGCGTAAAGAAACTTGCCCATAGTTTCACCCTGCCCGGGGATCGAACCCGGGTCCACTCGCTTGCAAGGCGAGGGTTAAACCATCGTCTTGAAAGGGTTAAACGTTATCTTTAAAGGTGTTAAAACATAATCAGACAAACAGGTACTTAGGCCTCATCGATAAACAATTAATGAACCTCACAACACACGTACAGTTCCTTAACCTGTATAACATATCCACACACCCAACAACAGGCATTGAACGTGCACCAAGCTCAGGCAGTCACAGGATAAGAGGAAAACTTTATCGGTGGAAGGCGTAATTTGCCTTGACTTTGACCTCTGAGTATCATCTTACCAAGGTCATGAAGGTACGTGTGTGAGTGTGTGAGTGTGTGTGTGTGTGTGTGTGTGTGTGTGTGTGTGTGTGTGTGTGTGTGTGTGGTGATGGAGCTGAGATCATCGACCAGCTGGCTAGATACATTCAGGTGGCAGCCAGATGGTCACCCTCCCATATGGGTGAGTGTATGACCCCTGTGTGTATGTATCCAGCTGGTCTCTTTCCTCTATAAAGTGTATGTATGTATGTATGTATGTATGTATGTATGTATGTATGTATGTATGTATCCAGCTGTAGCTTTCCTCTATATAGTGTATGTATGTATGTATGTATGTATGTATGTATGTATGTATGTATGTATCCAACTGGTCGCTGTGCTCTACAGTATAGTGTATGTATGTATAATCCTTTCCAAGTTGTTTTTGTTGACAAGAGTTCAGCTTTTCTGTGCTAATGGGCTGCCATCCTCCCCCCCCCCCTACCTACTACTTTCCGACACACTTTCCTTCCCTCCTCCCAATTTTGTTTCCCAATTTACATTCTTTCCTTCTTCTCACTTTCTTCGCCAATTCTGACTTTCTTTTCCACCTCTAACTTTCTTCCCCAGGTGTTGATTTCTTGCCTTTATCCAACATTTTTTTCCACCAAACTCGCTAAAACATCTTCATTCCTAGTTGTATCCCTAGTCACACTTTCTTCCCTTACGTATTTTCTTCCCCGTCATATTTATTCCCTATTACTTCGTTTATTCCCTACTTCCTCCTTTATTATTTCTGACATTCATAATTCTTCCTCCCCATCCACATTTTTCCTCACCACCTACACTACACTTTCTTCCCCCACCTCCTCAATACGTTTCCTTCCCCTCCTTCCACCCCACACACCCCCCTCTCCCACCACACACACACCCCTCTCCCACCCCACACCCCCCCTCTCCCACCACACACCCCTCTCTCCCCCACACACCCCCCTCTCCCACCCCACACCCCCCTCTCCCACCCCACACACCCCCTCTCCCACCCCCACACACCCCCTCTCCCACCCCACCCCTCTCCCACCCCACACTCCTTCCTCCCCACCCTCCGCCCCAAACTTCTCCTCGGCTCTACACTTCAAGACTCGCTCCCCGTGGCCCTTCAGTTTGATCTGAAGCGTTTCACTATAATCATCTCCCTAGAGTTTTTTTTATAAGGAGTATTTAAATCAATTCTTTCACCTCGGCTGCTCTGCTTTCACTAAAAATTGTGTTTCATTTCGCCAGAGAGAGAGAAAAAAGTCATTGGGTTAAATAGTTTGTGTTTGTATGTTTAGTTTGTATGTCTGTTTGTGGTGTTTGTCTGTTTTGTTTGTTTATTTTCGTCTAGATCTGTCTGTAGTCTACGTGTCTGGCTCTGTCTGTCTCTGTTGTTATCTGTCTGTCTGTTTCTTGTTAGTCTGTCAGTCTGTTTCTGTCTATTAGCATTTTTTTTATCTATCAACCTGTTTTAGTATTGTTATTGTTGTTATTATTATTATTATTATTATTATTATTATTATTATTATTATTATTATTATTATTATTATTATTATTATTATTATTATTATTATTAAAACTTCCTCATATATGAAAAATACCGGGAATTCACAATAAACTTTCATTTTCTCACTAAAGCTAAGTCATACACGTATCTTTGTTATGTTACGTTTATTTTATATTACGTTCCTTTATATTCATGTTACGTTACGTTATGTCATATCTATAATTGACACTATGAGCCAAAAATCCTTCGTTTATCATCACTATTATTGCCTCTTGTCTCTCCTTTGTTCCCTTTACATACCAACCACTCCATTTTATTTACTATATTTATGTTGTCATCAGAGGAGAGAAGCTTGTGGTTTGTGGGTCATTATTGTGTGGTGGTGGGGAGCTGAGTTGACTGATGCTGCCTGTGTTTTGGTGGGTGAGATGATGGGGTGGGGGGGGCTTCTGTTGACGAGGTTCTTGGCGTGTTTTAGTTTTGTGGGGTTGTGTTGTGGTGTGTTCTTTGTGTTGTGGGGCTGTGTTGTGGGGCTGTGTTGTGGGGCTGTGTTGTGGGGCTGTGTTGTGGCGTTATGTTCCTTGTGGGGTTGTTTTGTATTGTGGCGTTGTGTTGTGGTGTGTTCCTTCTGTTTTATTGTGGGGTTGTGTTGTGTTCCTTCTGTTGTATTGTAGTGTGGTGTTGCAGCCTTGTGTTGTCTCCTAGTCGTATATTTTTTCCTCAGTGTTGTATTGTGTTGTGCTTTAAGTCTGTTTTACTTGTGCGTTGTATTGTGTCAACTGTCGTGTGTCATTTTTTAACATTAACCTCGTATGTTATAGCTTAATACGACTTAGTATGTTAGTGTTACTTAACCTGGGCCACTCACTCTATCTATGTGAACTGACGTATAAATGCGGTGCTCCTTTGCATTGTGTCTCTGTTGTTGCTGGGGTGTTGCAGGCGTGTTACTTGTTGGTGGTGGTGGTGTGTTGCAGGTTTGTTGCTTGTTGGTGGTGGTGGTGTGTTGCAGGCTTGTTACTTGTTGGTGGTGGTGGTGTGTTGCAGACTTGTTACTTGTTGCTGGTGGTGGTGTGTTGCAGACTTGTTACTTGTTGCTGGTGGTAGTGTTGATATGTTGCTTAAACAAGGTCAGATTGGGACTTCTTACTAACTGGGGTCCGTAAGGCTAGACGTCCTCCTAATGTAACTTAGGTTAGATTGGGGCCTATTAATAGGACTTGGGGCTAATGGGACTTCTGAACGGTGGCCTTCCCCTAGTTGTCCATGTCTTACTCTTGATAGTTAGCTAAATTGACCGCCAAATTCATTACGCCCCGGAAGTTTGTCAGGATGTTAAATTGGCCTCTTGGAGAAAATTTTTGTTTTGGTTAATTTTGATAAAGACTTCGTTGTCCTGTGATAAGTTTCTTACAAAGTTATCCCAAATCCGTAGATCCCCAAAAAAAAAAAAAAATTCGAGTTTCTCAGAATTTTTCAAGTTTTTTCCGTACGTTTCTTCCTAAGTTTTCCCCAAATTTTTCCCCAGTTTTCTTCCTAAAGTTCCCCCCTCCCAAGTTTCTTCCCTAGAATTCCTCCTTTAATTTTCTTCACATTCTCCCAAAGTTTTTTTTTTTATAAGTTTCTTCCAGTTCTTCCCTAAATCACAGTTTCTTCCTCAACAAATATTTCTCGCGTGTGTCTGTGTCATCAGGGATAGAATTGGGGACTGTTTCTACCATACCTGACCTAAATTGTGTCCGTGTATTGCCCTGGGTCAACTTTTTCCTTTCTATGACCTAACTTGTCGGGGAGGAAGTTGTTCTGTGGGGATAACAAGCCAGAGAGAGAGAGAGAGAGAGAGAGAGAGAGAGAGAGAGCACGTATCTAGTTAAGGTAGAGTCTCAGTGTTAATTTTGTCTCCTAAATGGTGCTAAGTGAACGTATCTAGTTAAGTGCAAATGTCAAAAAAATATGAGCGGGTCAGCACAGGCAGACGGTGGGCGAACGTTCGTCTGGCGTATAAGGGCAGAGACGTTGGATGAAGGGCAACTGTAGGTAATATTGATCGCTCGTTAGGTTCTGTCTACCTGGTTCAGTCCATAGTATGTGTCGGAAGTCTGTGGGCAGTGCATGATGATGATGATGATGACGATAATGACGATGACGATAATGACGATGACGATAATGACGATGACGATAATGACGATGACGATAATGAAGATGACGTGATTAGTTTAAATAATGATAATAATAATAATTCATAAATCAATGGCGTCAATTTGTAGATGATTCAAACGATGCTTTTTTCTTTTTTTTTCTTTTTTTTGTTTTTTTTTACTGCGTTTCATTCAGGTCAATACTCGGCCTTCCTGACTTGACTGGTATTGTTTATCACTTTCAGGGACTTGGTTCTGTATGCAGTCTAAGATTAACCTCACCTAATCTGACTGCCAGGTTAGGTTATATTTTTTCCTCTTTTCCTCGCCATTTTGTGTGTGTGTGTGTGTGTGTGTGTGTGTGTGTGTGTGTGTGTGTGTGTGTGTGTGTGTGTGTGTGTGTGTGTGTGTGTGTGTGTGTGTGTGTGTGTTATAACAGGGCCACGCTACCGGACGTACACGTTGCACCATGTTTGGCCAATTAGGTGAAGATGAGTTTGATTGGCACTCAGCACGAGGGCCACACCTGGCACCAACCCCTCCCATGGCACCCCAAGAACCACTCACAGTTGTACTCGAGGCAGATATGACTTGGGCAGCACCAGGTGTAAGGAGAGGTGTGCTGGGCTGAGAGAGTCACATGTGCTGTGTACTTGACCTATGGGTATATGATCAGTCCTACGTGGGTGGTGGTGTGACGCATGACTGTGTAGTGTGACGCATGACTGTGTAGTGTGACGCATGACTGTGTAGTGTGACGCAAGACTGTAGTGTGACGCATGACTGTGTAGTGTGACGCATGACTGTGTAGTGTGACGCATGACTGTACTATGACGCATAATTGGGTAATGTAACGAATGGCTGTGATGTGTGACGCATGATTGGGTAGTGTGACGCATGACTGTGTAGTGTGACGCATGACTGTGTAGTGAGGAGTATTATAGTGGAAGGTGGAGCTGTGGTGTATAATATAGTGTGTTGTGGTGGTCACTGTCAGGGAGGAAGAAGGGAGAAGGAGGAAGAAGAAGAGGGAAGAAGGAAGAAGAAGAGGGAAGGAAACAGAAGAGGGAAGGAGGAAGAAGAGGGAAAGTACAGTGATGTATCCCTTACCTGTTAAAGCCCATTCCAAAATTCAGTGACACTCCATAAATCTCTCTCTCTCTCTCTCTCTCTCTCTCTCTCTCTCTCTCTCTCTCTCTCTCTCTCTCTCTCTCTCTCTCTCTCTCTCTCAGCATCTTGCACTTGCCACCTGTTGCTTGGCACGCCGAGACAAGCCGCTGCCTCCAGTTTAATATACTTGAGAGCCGTGTTAGTATTAGCCGACGTGTCCTGGGGTACAGAAATGTGCTCGTAACTCTTGAGAGATGTTCGTCGAAAACCCACAAAATGATATAATGGATGAACTTGTCTGGTTAGGTTAGGTTAGGTTAATGTGTTGGTTAGGTTAGTTTTGGTTTGGTTAGGTTAATGTGTTAGGTTAGGTTAATGTGTTGGTTAGGTTAGTTTTGGTTTGGTTAGGTTAGGTTAATGTGTTAGGTTAGGTTAATGTGTTGGTTAGGTTAGTTTTTGTTTGGTTAGGTTAATGTGTTAGGTTAGGTTAATGTGTTAGGTTAGGTTAGTTTTTGGTTTGGTTGAGTTGGTTTTGGTTTTGGTTAGGTTAATGTGTTAGGTTAGGTTAATGTGTTGGTTAGGTTAGTTTTTGTTTGGTTAGGTTAATGTGTTAGGTTAGGTTAATGTGTTAGGTTAGGTTAATGTGTGTGGTTAAAGTCATCTGTCTGACTGTTGCAATTAATCGTCTTCTGCGAGTATTATATTTGTTCATTTGTTACGTTGTTCATTTGTTCAGATATGTTGTTAATTTTTCCAAGTAAGTTGTTCAAATACGTTGTTCAGTTATTCAAGTTCTGTTGTTCTTGTATCTCGTTCTGGGATGTTATCCAAGGTACGTAATTTGATAACTTCTTGAAGAACTTTTCTTTTATTCAGGGGCCTATTAGGACAGGGACCCATTAACAAAAGAGAAGGACCCATTAGGTTAAGTGAAAAGCCCATTAAGCAAGGTAAGGGCCCATTAGGATAAGGTAAGGGCCCATTAGGATAAGGTAAGGGCCCATTAGGATAAGGTAAGGGCCCATTAGGATAAGGTAAGGGCCCATTAGGATAAGGTAAGGGCCCATTAAGACAGGTTACTACAATGTGGGTTCATTCTACGGGCTACCTGACCCAAGTTTTAGTAGCGGGGTGGAGGGAGGGAGGGAGGAGGTATTGTTTAGACTCTTCTCTTCTCTTCTCTTCTCTTCTCTTCTCTTCTCTTCTCTTCTCTTCTCTTCTCTTCTCTTCACAGACAGACAGACAAGCAGGGTGGTCATCAATATTCCCAAGTCAATCAGTGTTTATTACCATGCCTTGTTCTCCCTCTCTCACTCACTCCCCCCCTCTTACCTGCCCTCTCATCCAGCCCTCTTACCTGCCCTCTCATCCAGCCCTCTTACCTGCCCTTTCATCCAGCCCTCTTACCTGCCCTCTCATCGGCCTCTTACCTGCCCTCTCCATCCAGCCCTCTTACCTGTCCTCTCGGCTCCAGCCCCTCTTACCTGCCCTCTCATCCAGCCCTCTTACCTGCCCCTCTCCTCTCATCCATCTCCCCAACCCTCAACCCTTCCACCTCCTCCTGATCTCATTCCATACCTCCTTTCCCTTCTCTCCAATCCTCCTCCCTCCTCCCTTCTCCCTCCCTCCCCCTTCCCTCACCTCCATCAGGTTATACGCGCGTGTACCTGAGCGCGCGTCCTAGCTAATTACCGTGTGTGCAGGTAGATTCTTTCTTAGTCAGACAGTGGTAGTGGTGGTGCTGTGTGTGTGTGTGTGGTGAGTGAGTGAGTGAGTGAGTGGAGTGTGAAGTGAGTGAAAGGGTGAAATTTTGTGTAGAAGAGAGAGAGAGAGAGACGGTACCCCGTTCGACTCACGTTACAAACTGAGTGTTATAATGGGACGGAAATATCTCTCAATGTTGTCGCCCGCCGTGATTACTTAAGCAGTGCCCCTCTGACGTCACCGGTGTTTAGGTGACGTCACTGTTTCTACGTCAGTGTTTTGTGACGTCAGCGTGGATGTACACAGCGTAAATATATAAAAATATCCTTTTAAACGTGATATTTACAGTTAATTTACATTAGTTATATCGAGTTAAGGTACTGTAAATAGTTTTTCGTTTTATTTTTTCCCGTAGGAAGGATAAAACACACACACACACACACACACACACACACACACACACACACACTTACACACACTTATTGGCTTAAGTTTGTGTCTTGTGATGGGTGGCACTGGCTCCGGGTGTCTTGTGATGGGTGGCACTGGCTCCGGGTGTCTTGTGATGGGTGGTACTGGCTCCGGGTGGCTTGTGATGGGTGGCACTGGCTCCAGGTGGCTTGTGATGGAGTGGTACTGGCTCAGGGGTCTTGTGATGGGTGGCACTGGCTCAGGTGGCTTGTGATGGGTAGTACTGGCTCCAGGTAGCTTGTGATGGGTGGTACTGGCTCAGGGGTCTTGTGATGGGTGCTGGCTCCAGGTGGCTTATGATGGAGTGGTACTGGCTCCGGGTGACATGATGGGTGGTACTGGCTCAGGTGGCTGTGATGGGTGGCACTGGCTCCGGGTGTCTTGTGATGGGTGGTACTGGCTCCGGGTGGCTTGTGATGGGTGGCACTGGCTCCGGGTGTCTTGTGATGGGTGGCACTGGCTCCGGGTGGCTTGTGATGGGTGGCACTGGCTCCGGGTGGCTTGTGATGGGTGGCACTGGCTCCGGGTGGCTTGTTGTGGGTGGTTGTGGCCCCGGGTGGGTGGCTAAGAGGCCGCCCACCCACTAAGGGATGATGGTGGATCATTCACTCTCTCCTCATTTCTTCTCTCTATTCCTCTTTTATCTTCCTCCTCCTCTCTCACCTCTTTTACCTCCCTCTTCCTCCCTCTTCCTCTCTCACCTAACCTAACCTAACCTTCCTCCTCCTTCACTTCGCTCTTACCTCCTCTCGCTATGTTTGTGCTTGGATAGGTTAGGTCAAGGTCACTTAATTGACCTTTTGTTAGGTCAAGTTAGGTCAACGTGGTTAATCTCCAAGTGAAATAAGCTGGGGTGCCTAATCTTCAGGTGATCCTATAATAGCCAAAGTAAGTGTCTCTTGTCCTAGGTCAAGATCACAGCGGAAGGTCAAAGGTCAGATCTGTCAACGGCTGTGGTTGTTGGTGGTGTGTAGTTTACGTTTAGTTTACCTGTAGTTTACCTGTAGTTTACCTGTCGTTTACCTTGGGCCGTATAGGAGGTCACAGTACCCCTGACACACACACACACACACAGACACACACACACACACAGACACACACACACACACACACACACACACACACACACACAGACACACACACACACACACACACACACACACACACACACACACACACAGACACACACACACACACACAGACACACACACACACACACACACACAGAGGAATACCAGTTGTTGATTTTTGTTTAGTTTGTGTCCTGAGGGCGAAGACTGTCCCTCACACTTTGTGATGTATTGTGTGGGACGAATAGTTAACGATATATCTCTCTCTCTCTCATATTAAGGCGGACAGTAACGATGAATCGAATGTCAGGAGTTGAATTAGAAGCTTGAGGCTGTGTGTGTGTGTGTGGAGTGAGAGTGTGTGTGTGTGGGGGGAGGGGGAGCAACAGGTTGTGGCAGTAGTCCAGTACTAATGTGTGGTGCAGTGTGGTGTGTGGTACACCTCCCAGTCCCCCCTTCCTCCCAGTCCCCTTCTCCCCAGTCCCCCCCTCCCAGTCCCCCCTTCTCCCCAGTCCCCCTTCTCCCAGTCCCCCTTTCCTCCCAGCCCTTCCTAGTCCCATTCACACCATCATGACCTCGTAATATAATCTAATACGATTGGTGACTGCTGTAGTGTCACCCGGGATCGCCTTCAGCTGACTGGCCTGCAGCAGTACAGTGCCAACCCTAACCTGTCCTTAAAGCCGACCAACCCATGGCATAATCTCGGGAAAACCTAACCTTAAAGTAATTTTAATCTACCACTCTCGTATTGACCTCTAGTTAATTGACGTGTTCGGGGGATGACAAGTCGATGGCACTTCTCACCTTGGGGTGATGGCACTATGATAGAGAGATGGGATTATGACCTCTTATTGCAGCCTCTTATTAGTACAGGTAGCACAGGTGACATGATGTCCCTCTTAGGCGTCTACTACAACACCATTGTACAGTACCTGATGTGTTTATCTGGGAGCAAGAGGTGGGTACAAGTGACCTCAGTGTCCCCTTGACCTATGACTCGTGACAGACTCGAACTCTCCATGACCTCTGACCTCTTGATGCCACCACCAAACAGGACGTGACCACTTAATCATCTCTGATATAATTACACACATCAACCTAACCTAACCTATCCTATCCTATCCTATCCTAACCTATCCTATCCTATCCTATCCTATCCTATCCTATTCCTCGGTTATCCTGTTGCATTGGGGCATAACAGTCGACTTCTAACAGCAGGATCCGGGTTGGATGTTTTTTTTGTTATTTTCTGCAACCACTGAGCGGATGTTGTGATAATTGGGACAGATATGGCTCTCTCTCTCTCTCTCTCTCTCTCTCCGGTAACTCAACTTTTACTCCAGTAACTGTAACTCCTACTCCGGTAACTCAAACTCGTATTCCGGTAACTCAAACTCGTATTCCGGTAACTCAAACTCGTATTCCGGTAACTCAAACTCGTATTCCGGTAACTCAAACTCAAACTCCAGTAACTAAAACTCAAACTCCGGTAACTCAGGGACTCTTCAGGACCCCAGCGAGCGAAGGTGGATCTCGGAGGCGTTATTGACCAGGAGGACAAACATGAAATTTCTCTATATCTTGAAAACTTGTGGAAATGAAAGACCAGTTTTATTTTTGTTGTGGGTCGCGGGGGAGAAGTTTTATTCCTGTCACTTGTTTGTGTTTGTGAGTCCTGATAGTTTTTTTTTTTTTTTATTCCTGTCACCTGTTTGTGTTTGTTGATTCCTGATTGTTTTTGTTTTTTATTTAGTAGTGTTTTTTTTTATTTTTCGTTTGTTATTTAATGTTTTTTCTTTCTTTGTTTTTCAATTAGTTGTATGTTGAGGTTAGGTTAGGTTTTCAGTTTGTTGTTTTTCGGTCTACTTAACCCAACCTAATCCAGCCAGGTAGCGTTAAGGTGTTTAATTAGTTATCAGGTGAAATAAATTGGGGGTGCTTAATCTTCACGTGATCTAGTTATTTAGTGTTAGGGAACTGAGTGTGAGGAGGGGGGGTGAGGGGCTGAGGGAGAGGGGGATGAGGGGTTGAGGGGATGAGGGGGCTGAGGGGGGGAGGAGGGGTGGGGTAGAGTCTTGTGTAGGGGGGAAAAGAGTTGAATTGTTCTTTTAAGTGGCGAAGTAATGACAGTTACCACGAGAGAAGAGTTGATGGTAATGAAGATCTAACCAGACGTGATGAAGACTGGCAGTGGTGTGGAGGCTGTCAGGGGAGGAGCACCCAGCTGTTGTGTGTTCTGAGGTGCTGCTAAGGTGCTGTTAAGGTGCTGTTCTCTGTGTGTGTTCTGAGGTGCTGTTAAGGTGCTGTTCTCTGTGTGTGTTTTGAGGGGCTGTTAAGGTGCTGTTCTCTGTGTGTGTTCTGAGGTACTGTTAGGTGCGTGTTCTCTGTGTGTGTTCTGAGGGCTGTTAAGGTGCTGTTCTCTGTGTGTGTTCTAAGGGCTGTTAAGGTGCTGTTCTCTGTGTGTGTTCTGAGGGGCTGTTAAGGTGCTGTTCTCTGTGTGTGTTCTGAGGTGCTGTTAAGGTGCTGTTCTCTGTGTGTGTTCTGAGGGGCTGTTAAGGTGCTGTTCTCTGTGTGTGTTCTGAGGGGCTGTTAAGGTAGTAGGCACCTATCAAACAGGGAGGTACTACCGCCTGGGAAGATATTGGAAGCATAATGTGTTGTCTAATGGTAGACCCTGCATATGGCATCACGAAAATTGTGACCAAGTCCCAGGTTGCTGATCTGACTTTCTGCCTCATTTACACTTAATTGCAGGGTCTCAGTTGTTTCTCTTACTATTGACAACACAATATACATACTGTATTTCTCACTCTTGATATTTTTTCATTTTTTCTAAATTGTTATAATTGTTATTTATTTTATTAATTTTATATATATTATTATTATTATTATTATTATTATTATTATTATTATTATTATTATTATTATTATTATTATTATTATTATTATTATTATTATCATATTGTTGTTTTATTATACTTTCGCCCCCAAGGCCTTGATGTGGGTCATTAAAAACGACCTGTGCCTGAGTGGGTTAATGACCGTAAAAAAAAAAATAAAAAAAATCTACAGACTTCAGAAAATTTATTACAAGACCAAGGGCGACCGTACCACTAGGCTAACCGTACATGACAAAACACCCAAATACACAGATGTTACGAAATCAGTGAAATTCGTATTCAGACTCAACCTTAAAGCCTTTGAGAGAGGATATACTTGAATATCCTAGCTGTGGTGGGTCTTCCAATAGGGCTCAGGAACCCACTTAGACGGACAAAGGCAGTGAAGGCTTATCTGTCCTGAGGGAGGTAGAGAGATATTGTACCGGGAATATGAAATAAAAATATTTTGTTAAGGTATTGCATCCAGATTATCTCACGTCTGTTTATTTTTACCTTACGATTAACTCACCTTACCTAACTCAACTCTAACCTAACCTAATTCTTAACTCTAACCTAACCTAACCTGTGTTTTGTCACCGTGTACTGGCCGGGTGTATCGTGTCAACATGATTGGTTGTTGTGACAGGTATAGTTCTGTACCCCCACACTGTCTGCCCAGCTGTTGTCCGTGCCCACCCACCCCACCCCACCCACCCACCACCCCACCCACACCCCGTCTTGCTTCGCCCTCCTCACCCCCCTCCTCCTCCTCCTCAGCCAAAGATCATCCTGGCTGACGGTTCATTAACAAAAGTAAGGACATCACTAATTGGATTCATTACCTGAGATTACTGTCTTACAGGTGAGGGGCTTCTTCTGGGTGTTGTCAGGGGTGGTTTGGTGGTGTCAGGGGTGGTAGTGTCAGGGGTGGTGGTAGTGTTGTCAGGGGTGGTGGTAGTGTTGTCAGGGGTGGTGGTAGTGTTGTCAGGGGTGGTGGTAGTGTTGTCAGGGTGGTGGTAGTGTTGTCAGGGGTGGTGGTAGTGTTGTCAGGGTGGTAGTGTTGTCAGGGGTGGTGGTAGTGTTGTCAGGGGTGGTGGTAGTGTTGTCAGGGGTGGTGGTAGTGTTGTCAGGGGGTGGTGGTAGTGTTGTCAGGGGTGGTGTTAGTGCTGTCACTAATTGGATGGCACCTTCTCCAGCCACACGTAAAGAACAAGAATGTAACAGGTGTTTTAATTAAAGGGTTTGTGTTAACTTTCCTAATTAATATAGAGTGGTTCAACATTTTCTTGTCATTAATGTAGACTGTTGGGGCCACTTCTGTTTGGCTGAGGCGTGGACAAATCTCTCTCTCTCTCTCTCTCTCTCTCTCTCTCTCTCTCTCTCTCTCTCTCTCTCTCTCTCTCGTTGAATTGGATTAGGTTTGGTTTCAGTCAGGGTAGATTAGGTTGAGGTCGATTAGGTTATAGGTTAAGTTGGGTAGATTAGGCTGGGTTAAAGTTAAGTTAGGTTAAGTTAGGTTAGATTAGGTTAGGTTAAAGTTAAGTACATTCTCAACATCACCTATAAATAATATTCACCACAACAGACACTCACTCACTGACAGCTGGACCCTAACAGGAACTCTTCAGTCGTCACAACATCATTGCCACCATAAGCTCTCCCAGCCCCCCCCCCCCCCCCTTGTGTTACTGCAGATATTAACCACAAACCCGTATATGCAAAATCCTTTCATTAACATAATATCTCTTTAATATATTCACATTTTCTGGTAATTGCATCATCAGCATATTTACGGTATTACTGCCTTTTGCATAACATCTTGAGCTAGCCGGAGAGAAGAGGCTGATTTGCATAATAATTCATTACTTTGGGGTATTGTTTTAAAAGCTGCATCAAGCTGTCGTTAGACCCATAAGTACGGTGATTTAATTCTTTGACTACAACGTCGTTTTACTTGGAGGAATGGGTCGTGTTATGGTGTTTATGATGAAGGATTAAGTCATTGTATTCACTGGGTTTAGTTCATCGTACTCAAGGGGTTGTTAGGTGGAGGTGTGTTTGTGTGGTGGTGGTGGGTTGAGGTGTGGTGGTGGTGGGTTGAGATGTAGTGGTGGTGGGTTGAGGTATAGTGGTGGTGGGTTGAGGTGTGTAGTGGTGGTGGTGGTGGTGGGTTGAGGTGTAGTGGTGGTGGTGGGTTGAGGTGTAGTGGTGGTGGGTTGAGGTGTAGTGGTGGTGGGTTGAGGTGTAGTGGTGGTGGTGGCAGTAATGTGTGTGTTTGTGTCGGCTACCATTCAGGCTACTTAGTATTGCGGGGTTCCTTAGTTGGTTAATCTGGTAGCTCCACCCAGCCACTTGCCTCGTCCACCACTCGCACTAAACTCACCACAAGTCTGCCCTGTACCCTAACTCACTCACTCACTCACTCACTCAAGGCCACTTACTCACTCACTCACTCAAGGCCACTACTCACTCACTCACTCACGCCAAAAGTCTATCTGCTTACGAAGGATGGGTGGAGAGACAGGTTACAGCATCACCTGGGGATTCACAGGATTGTCCGAGGAGTCCTAGAGGAATGTTGGGGGTATTAGGAGAGAGTCGGAGATCGTAGGAGGAGAGTGTTGGAGGTCGTAGGAAAGTGTTGGAGATCGTAGGAGGGTGTTGGAGGTCCTAGGAGGGTACTTGAGGTCCTAGGAGGGTATTGGAGGTCCTAGGAGGGTACTTGAGGTCCTAGGAGGGTATTGGAGGTTATGGGAGGTCCTAGAAGAGTATCGGAGGTCTTGGAAGCGCCGAAGAAATCCTTGGAGTGCCACACGGGAAATTAAAGAAACTTGGAGGACTTGAGTTACACTGAGGAAGGATGAGGGAGAGGTGAGGGAGGATGAGGGAGAGGTGAGGGAGGATGAGGGAGAGGTGAGGGAGGATGAGGGAGAGGTTAAGATTAGGTCAGGGTAATTCAGGGAGGGTTAGGTTAGGTCAGGGAGGGTTAGGTTAGGTCAGGGAGGGTTAGGTTAGGTCAGGGAGGGTTAGGTTAGGTCAGGGAGGGTTAGGCTAGGTCAGGGAGGGTCAGGGTATATCAGACTCAGCGGGTGACAATGAAGGTTGGGTGGTGTCAGGATTCATGTTACTTTAACCATGTTTGGCGGGTCGTCTGGCGTGGTCGTGGCAGTGCCCTCTACGACCTCCTGCTGGTGCTGAGGTCACTCCTGCTGGTGCTGTGGTCCTCCTGCTGGTGCTGTGGTCCTCCTGCTGGTGCTGTGGTCCTCCTGCTGGTGCTGTAGTTTTCTCTCTATCACACGTATATATGTATGTGTCTGTCATTCCCTTTAAGTTTATATCTCTCTGTCTCCTCTCTCTCTCTCTCTCTCTCTCTCTCTCTCTCTCTCTCTCTCTCTCTCTCTCTCTCAAGCTATGGCAATACTGGTTTTTTACTGTACGTGTTCTGTTGTAGTAGTGTGTGTGTGTGTGTGTGTGTGTGTGTGTGTGTGTGTGTGTGTGTGTGTGTGTGAGAAAAGAAGAAAGAAGAAGAAGAGAAGAGGAGGGCTGGGTTATGCCTGACTCACCTGACACATACCATTGCTCTCCCTTATCTAAAGGCGTTTCTCTCTCCTAGCCCATCCCTCCCCAACCCCACCACCCCTACCCCTCACCACTCCCCTGCCTCCCCACCACTCCCTGCCTCCCCCCCCACCACCCCTGACCCCCACACTGACCCCCCCACCACCCCCTGACCCCCACCACCCCTGACCCCCCACCACCCCTGACCCCCACCACCCCACGCACATCTCTGTAGTAATATAATAATAATATACACGGTTCTTAACCCTGTGGAGGTGAGGGTCAGTCTATTGTGAGCGAGGGTGTGGCTGTGTTTACATGTGCCCCCTCACTCCCCCCTCCCCTCCCTCCCCAACCCCTCCCCTGTATATCCTCATTTAAAGGCACTACATCACCACAGTAATTCACCCTAAGCTAACTTACGTCTTTACACATTTTTTTATCATAAATTGGCCCGAAATACATTATTCTTCGTGGTGGTAGTAGTAGTGTTAGCGGACTCTTGATATGCCTCGTGGTTTTTCCAGTTCATCTCTTCAACATTCACACCTCCATTCGTACAACAGGTGATTTTTGTTATTTATTAATATATATTTATTTTATCACTGGTAGAGGTTAATATAACGCCTGTGTGGGGGAGTGTTGGAGGAAAGATAACAGGAGTGGGGGAGAAATTGAGGGAGATTGAGGGGGGGGCAGGAGGAGGAGGAGGAGGAGGGGTTAAGAAAAGAGAATAAGGAAAGGATTAAGAACAGGGAGGAAAGGAGAGATGATGGAGAAACAGAAGGGAGGCGATGCAAAGGGGAATAAACCCACTCAGACAAGGGTTGGAAAGGGTTAGCTCATTATGCATACTAACCCTTTGACAACCAGTGTACTCACCTGCTTAATGGCGTCGGCAAGGAGTCCTCACTACCCTATTACCTGAGAGACTTTTTGGGCATCTCTCCCCTCCCTCCCTCCCTCCCTCCCTCCCTCCCTCCCTCTCTCCAGGGTACACAGGGAGGTAGGTTGAGGGCGTTGATGTTTACAGAAGCAATACCTACTGTCTTGTTTAACGAGACCATTCTTCTCTCGGATCACCTGAAGATTAGTTCCTCTCCTTCAGGTTTATTTATCACCCTAGTTACCACTGTTAACCTTATTTGAGCTATTCCTAACCTACCCTACCCTAACCTACCCTACCCTAACCTAACCTAACCTACCCTACCCTACCCTACCCTAACCTACCCTAACCTAACTAACTCCAGTACACAAGATGTAGCTGCTGTGTTGGTAAGACTTTTGTGTGTGTGTGTGTGTGTGTGTGTGTGTGTGTGTGTGTGTGTGTGTGTGTGTGTGTGTGTGTGTGTGTGTGTGTGTGTGTGTGTGTGTGTGTGTGTGTTCTCTCACTATCTCTCTCATCCTTACCCCTCCCGCCGCCTCCTTATCACTTACATTAGTGGAGAATTTATCTGTAAATATTGCTGAGAAATATTTAAAGCTGGGAAAGATGCAGCTTGAAAAGAAAACTGTGGAGGACATTGTGAACATGAGGAAGATTCATGTAAGCTTGTCAGGCATTACAGCTTGATCGTCATTATCTTTATATGGAAACATTAGCTCATAAAAACGACTCATAAACCTGTGTTTTTTTTAATCTTGTTTTTACTGTAGTGATGATTAATACTCTTTTGTTTTTACAGGTGTGTGGAGGTGTCGATGCTGAGGCGTAGGAACGTAGGTAGACCCGAGTTACCTGATTGTATCTAGTTATGAACGTGATTTATACAGGTATGAGGTATAAGAAATTTTTTTTGGGCCAGGAAGACGAATTATAGTCAGGTAGCCTTTATAGACAGGAGCTGAAGATTAGTCACCCTAGCTTCTTTTACCTGATTGAACATCCTAACGCTATTTGGCTTAGGTTAGGTTCTTATGAATTGATATGTGTCGTGTCTCTTGAGGGTTGGTGACTTATATTAGTCATAGTGGTGTTTTGACGCCATTTTTTGTTATTATCGTATGTTATGGCTAAATTATTCAGGTAGAAACGTTCTCTTAATGATAGAACCTTTGAGAATCTATCTTTGTCGTGAGTTCAGACTCTTAAGATGCTTTCCCTAACCTAACCTAACCTAACCTAACCTAACCTAACCTAACCTAACCTAACCTAACCTAACCCCCCCCCTTCCTCAGGTAGCATTATGGTGTTTAATAATCAGGTGAAATAAGCTGCAGGTGTTTTAATTATCAGGTAATCCCCGTTATGCTATGTAGTGACAATTGTTGTTGACTTGTCGTGAGAGATTGAGATTATAATTTACACAGTATTAAGAGTATTGACTTAGATGATACGTTTGATAACTCTCTCTCTCTCTCTCTACCACTTTTTGGATCACAGTGTTTAAACAGGGTGGAAGAGGACAGTGGATTGTGTTGTGTCTAACTATTTGTTGAACATATTCTGAAACTTGACACTAGGGAATAGACGTCATCGTGCTGGTGGGAAAAGTTGGCGCGTTCTCTGGTTTTGGCGCGGATTAAGTGACAATTTTTAGCCCCTCGGTTTCATTTGGCGTTGAATTTTGGCGCCACAGATAGTAAATTCTTGAATATTTGGCGCTTTAGTCGCGAATTCGAGGAAAAAAAATAGCACTATCTTGTCTGAGAGTTGGCGCCATGACTGTGCTTTTGTGAATATGGAATGACTTTGAGACTTTAATGAGAAAAAACTGTTGGTGTGTGTGTGTGTGTGTGTGTGTGTGTGTGTGTGTGTGTGTGTGTGTGTGTGTGATCACCTGCCCTGAGAGTCGCTGACATAATGTTTACCTCTGACGTCATTATAGAGGGAGGGGGGTGGAGGAAAGATGCTAAGAAAGGGGGGTAGGAGGGGGGTACAGATCAAATCCCCCCCCCTGTAGCCATTACTATCAGGGCCCGTTAGAATAAGGGCCCATTAGGATTTGGGGCCCCATTTAATCCCTTTAATTGAAGACTCTGAGGACGCACCACCACTGGGGAAAATGACGTCAGGACTGGACAGAGTTGCGTCACTCGGGTGTTACGAGAAACACAGACTATAGGAATGCTTGAGAATCCGACCTGTGTGTGTGTGTGTGTGTGTGTGTGTGTGTGTGTGTGTGTGTGTGTGTGTGTGTGTGTGTGTCAGAAGGTCACACTGTTGAGTTTAACTTGACCCCTGGGGTGTTGATGATCGTCATGGTGGGGAGAGGTTAGGAGGAATCTACCACAGTTTGCCACTACCACTACACTTCCTTATGTAGAGTCTGTGTGTATGTTTGTATATATGTTTATGTATGTATGTGTGTATAAATTGTATGATTTTATATATATGCCTTTGTATATATATATGTATAGCTGTTTATGAAAGCTCTCTATTCATATCTGACTTTGTATGTACAGTGCCTTTATATACACCTGTCTGTATATATCTATCATTGTTCGCCTCTAGTTATATATATCTTCATTTATATACAATTTTCAACACGCAATAGCTTATTTTACCATTATGATGTGGTGGGTTAGATAATAATAATCATAATCGTAAATAATAATAATGATGATGATGGCGAATACTTTGGCGAATATTTTAAGATGTAAACAAGATAGTGTTGCCAAATTCCACCGCTAGATGTCACGTCAGTAAACAACTAGGGGATACGAACTTACACTATATATATTTTTGTTGTGATAACTTTTACAACAAAATAGAGTAACATTCTTGAAATATTTGTGTAAAGTAGTGATCTATTATTATCAAAAGGCTAATAAATTGTAGATAAATAGATAATGATGTGGAACGAAGTATATGCGATAATTTGTAAAGGGTGAAGTGAGTTGATATACATAAGCTCTTAGTGTTCGTGACTCAAGTGAAGTTTATAAAGGGAAAGATATATTTTTTTACTATATACAACGCGATGCTTATAACGATATATTTTTGTTGTGTAAAAGATATACAAACGAGGCTGTATTTTTCACTGCTCGAGGCGTTAATAAAGAATCTAATTTATTTTGTCATACACGAGAGATTTATAAACAATCATTGAGTAAACAAAGGCGAGGGAGGTAAACACACTGGGGAAAATAAACAAATGAAGAACGACGAGGCTAACGCAAGTGGACACCTGCCACCCCTTGCCCCTGGCCTACCACCACCCCCTGCCCCTGGCCTACCACGTCCTCCTTCGGGCCTACCACCACCCCCTGCCCCTGGCCTACCACCCCTTGCCCCTGGCCTACCACGTCCTCCTTCGGGCCTACCACCACCCCCTGCCCCTGGCCTACCACCCCTTGCCCCTGGCCTACCACTAGTCCCTTGCCCTTGGCCTACCACCCCCTGCCCCTAATGGTTCAGACCCCATGACAACTACCTGGTGACACCCTAATGACCCAGACTATAGCATGAACAGATACTTAAGGATATTGTAGGATACTTAAGGATATTGTAGGATAGTTAAGGATATTGTAGGATAGTTAAGGATATTGTAGGATAGTTAAGGATGTTGTAGGATAGTTAAGGATATTGTAGGATAGTTAAGGATGTTGTAGGATAGTTAAGGATATTGTAGGATAGTTAAGGATATTGTAGGATAGTTAAGGATATTGTAGGATAGTTAAGGATATTGTAGGATAGTTAAGGATATTGTAGGATAGTTAAGGATGTTGTAGGATAGTTAAGGATATTGTAGGATAGTTAAGGATATTGTAGGATAGTTAAGGATATTGTAGGATAGTTAAGGATGTTGTAGGATAGTTAAGGATATTGTAGGATAGTTAAGGATATTGTAGGATAGTTAAGGATATTGTAGGATGAGTTAGGGACATTTGAGACCGTAGAGAGATACTGTTAGGACATTAGTTGGAGCTCCACTAGTACCAAGGGCTTAGATAAGACATATCCAGGTTAGACTAGGGTAGACATACGTCGTTAGGCTCGGCTAGGCACCAGGCTCAGCTAGGCACCAGGCTCAGCTAGGCACCAGGCTCAGCTAGGCACCAGGCTCAGCTAGGCACCAGGCTCAGCTAGGCACCAGGCTCTCAACTAGGGCACCAGGCTCAGCTAGGCACCAGCTCAGCTAGGCACCAGGCTCAGCCAGGCACCAGGCTCAACTAGCACCAGGCTCAACTAGGGCACCAGGTTCAGCTAGGCACCAGGCCTGGGCCAGGCACCAGGCTCAGCTAGGCACCAGGCTCAGCTAGGCACCAGGCCTGCCAGGCACCAGGCTCAAAGGCTAGGCACCAGGCTCAATTCAGGCACCAGGCTCAATCTTAGGCACTCAGGCTCAGTTAGCACCAGGCCTGGCTAGGCACCAGGCTTGGCTAGGGACCAGGCTCAGCTAGGCACCAGGCTCAACTAGGCACCAGGCTTGGCTAGGGACCAGGCTCGTCTAGGCACCAGGCTCAGCTAGGCACCAGGCTCAGCTAGGCACCAGGCTCAGCTAGGCACCAGGCTCAGCTAGGCACCAGGCTCAGCTAGGAGGAACACTCACACCATCTTGACTCCAGCCATTACTACAGAGTATTTTTTACACGAGTTGAGGAATTGTGGCGTGAAATTACCCAAGTAAATGATGCGGTGTAGGTGGTGCTTCCCGGGGTGCTGCTGGCCATGAGGAGGAGGCGGGGGAGGTGAGGAAGGAAGAGGAGGAGGAGTGGAGGGGAGGGGAGAAGGAAGAGGAGGAAGGATGGAGGGGAGAAGGAAGAGGAGGAGGAAGAAGGGGTGGTGGGGAGAAGGAAAGAAGAGAAGGAAAACGAAGTATCGGGGTAGAAGGTGGAGGAGGAGGAGAAGCTTGGGAGTGAAAGAAAGAAAGAAAATAGAATGACAGCAACAGTGACAAGGAAAAAAAAAAGGAGTTTCCCGTCAAAATTAAGCTGCTTATGTTAGGTTACATCAAGTGCTTTCAAGTAATCTTGGGATGATGTCTTTAAGTTTTATGATTTACAGAAATACGTCGCTAAATTGAAAGCTCAACTTTTACTAGATACGTTCACTTAACACATCAGTTAGGAGAGCAAATTAACACTGAGACTCTACCTTAACTAGATACGTTCACTTAACACACCAGTTAGGAGACAAAAATTAATAGAAGTTTTATGCGTTTTAACCCTGACGAGGAAACGCTGCTCCCATGACAAGGTTAGTGTGTGTGTGTTGCTCCCAGCTGTATGTGCATATGTGTGTGGTCTCCAGCTGTGTGTATGTGTGTGTGTGTGTGTGTGTGTGTGTGTGTGTGTGTGTGTGTGTGTGTGTGTGTGTGTGTGTGTGTGTGTGTGTGTGTGTGTGTGTGTGTGTGTGTGTGTGTGTGTGTGTGTGTGTGTGTGTGTGTGTGTGTGTGTGTGTGTGTGTGTGTGTGTGTGTGTGTGTGTGTGTGTGTGTGTGTGTGTGTGTGTGTGTGTGTGTGTGTGTGTGTGTGTGTGTGTGTGTGTGTGTGTGTGTGTGTGTGTGTGTGTGTGTTTAATCGCTGGAGGAGGAGATGAATGTTGACACCCTCACCAAACATTCACACTTAACATTATCCATCACTCAAGTGTCGTCTTAGGCTTGGCTATTGATCTGCCCTTCCTCTGACCTCACCACCATTGACCTTGTTTTTAGAGCTGAAGTTTTCCTCATTTAAGGTCACCTGGAGGATGTTAAATTATGTATCATGTTAAAGTAAAGTTTCTCTCTAACTTTTAATGCTATTTTGTACACCATAATTACTGTTTGTTTTATTTACGTGGCATTAAACGTAGAGTCTCAGTGCAGTTTTGACGTCATTTAAAACGTCATACACTCTACTTTTATGTTACGTTTTTGTATCTTAGTTAACGTAGAGTCTCGGTGCAGTTTTGACGTCATTTAAAACGTCATACACTCTACTTTTATGTTACGTTTTTGTGTCTTAGTTAACGTAGAGTCTCGGTGCAGTTTTGACGTCATTTAAAACGTCATACACTCTACTTTTATGTTACGTTTTTGTGTCTTAGTTAACGTAGAGTCTCGGTGCAGTTTTGACGTCATTTAAAACGTAATACACTCTACTTTTATGTTACGTTTTTGTGTCTTAGTTAACGTAGAGTCTCGGTGCAGTTTTGACGTCATTTAAAACGTAATACACTCTACTTTTATGTTACGTTTTTGTGTCTTAGTTAACGTAGAGTCTTTCGGTACAGTTTGACGTCATTTAAAACGTAATACACTCTACTTTTATGTTACGTTTTTGTGTCTTAGTTAACGTAGAGTCTCAGTGCAGTTTTGACGTCATTTAAAACGTCATACACTCTACTTTTATGTTACGTTTTTGTGTCTTAGTTAACGTAGAGTCTCGGTACAGTTTTGACGTCATTTATGTTACTTCTCATCATTCCTTTTGATTTTGGTGTCATAGCCAGTGTCATAGTATGGATGTGTCATGGCATTGTGTCATGGTACAAATCCAGGACAGTTCACACTTGGCCTTAACGAGGAGTTGGCATTTTATGGCATCAATTTGAATGTTAATGGAGACGATAATACTGCAGTAGTGGTTCATAGTGAGTCTGTCTGTCTGTCTGTCTGTCTGTCTGTCTGTCTGTCTGTCTGTCTGTCTGTCTGTCTGTCTGTCTGTCTGTCTCTGTCTTCTACCTGTCTGTTATTGTTGTGATCTGGGGGGGTGTAATGGGGGTGTTGTTGTAGGGAAGGTGATAGACGGGTTGTAGTGTGAGGGGAAGGTGGGGGATAGGGAGTGTGACAGTGTGGGGAGGTGGGAAGGACAGGGAAACAGTGTGGGGAGTGTGGGGTCAGGAGCAGGTGGGGGAGTCAGGACAGGGACAGGACAGTGGGGAGGGGCAGGGACAGTGTGGGGAGGAGGACAGTGGGACAGGTCAGGTGTGTTGGGAGGTCAAGGACAGTGTGGAGGAGGAGGGTGGGAGGAGGGACAGTGTGGGGAGGTCCAAGGCCAAGGACAGTGAGGTGAGGGGGAGGGGAGGGACAGTGGGAGGGAGGGCAGTGTGGGGAGGTCAAGGGCAGTGTGGGGAGGTCAGGGACAGTGTGGGGAGGTCAGGAACAGGGAGGTCAGAGAACAGGTGGGGGAGGTCAGGGACAGTGTGGGGAGGTCAGGGACAGGGGGGGACAGGGGAGGTGAAGGGAGAGGTGGGAGGCCAGGTTCAGTGTTGGGAGGCCAAGGACAGTGTGGGGGAGGTGGGGAGGGGACAGGTGTGGAGGTGTGGGGAGGCTGGCGGACAGAGGTGAGGAGGTCAGGGAGCAGTGTGGGAGGTCAAGGGCAGTGTGGTGGGAGGTCAAGGGCAGTGTGGGGAGGTCAGGGACAGGAAGGTCAGGCAGTGTGGGGAGGCTGGGGACAGTGTGGGGAGGTCAAGGACAGTGTGGGAGGTCAGGAACAGTGTGGGAAGGAGCAGGGACAGTGTGGGGAGGTCAATGGAGAGGGGAGGTCAGGGGACAGTGTGGGAGGTCAAGGACAGTGTGGGGAGGTCAGGACAGTGTGGGAGGTCAGGAACAGTGTGGGAGGTCAAGGACAGTGTGGGAGGAGGTCAGGAACAGGGGAGGTGTGGGACAGTGTCAGGGACAGTGTGGGGAGGTCAAGGACAGGTGGGGAGGCCAGGCCAGGACAGTGTGGGGAGGTCAGGAACAGGTGGGAAGGTCAGGTTCAGTGTGGGGAGGTCAGGAACAGTGTGGGGGAAGGACAGTGTGGGGAGGTCAGGAACAGTGTGGGGGGTCAGGGACAGTGTGTGGGGAGGCTCAGGACAGTGTGAGGAGGACAAGGACAGGGGGGGGAGGACAGGGACAGTGTGGGGAGGTCAAGGACAGTGTGAGGAGGCCGGGAAGGACAGTGTGGGGGAGGACAGGACAGGGGGAGGTCAGGGGACAGTGTGGGGAGGTCAGGGACAGTGTGAGGAGGTCAAGGACAGTGGGGAGGTCAAGAACAGTGTGGGGAGGTCAGGACAGTGTGGGGAGGTCAGGACAGTGTGGAGGGACAGTGTGGGGAGGCCAGGGACAGTGGGGAGGTCAAGGACAGTGGGGAGGCTGGACAAGGGGACAGTGGGGGAGGGAGGTCAAGGACAGTGTGGGAGGTCAGGGACAGTGGGGAGGTCAGGACAGTGGGGAGGTCAAGGAGAGGTGGACAGTGGGGGGAGGCTCAGGGACAGGAGAGGAGGCTGGGACAGGGGAGGACAGGGACAGGTGGGGAGGTCAAGGACAGTGTGGGGAGGTCAGGGACAGTGTGGAGAGTGTGGGGAGGCTGAAGGACAGGTGGGGAGGGAAGGACAGTGTGGGGAGGTCAGGGGACAGTGTGGGGAGGTCAGGGACAGGGTGTGGGGAGGCCAAGGACAGTGTGGGGGGAAGGTCAAGGAGAGTGTGTGGGAGGTCAGGGACAGTGGGGAGGTCAGGGACAGTGTGGGGAGGTCAGGGAGGTGTGGGGAGGGGACAGGGTGTGGGGGGACAGGACAGTGTGGGGACAGGGTGTGGGGGAGGACAGGGGACAGGTGTGGGGAGGTCAAGGACAGTGTGGGGAGTGTCAGGGACAGTGTGGGGGAGGACAGGGACAGTGTGGGGAGGCCAAGGACGGTGTGGGGAGGTCAGGGACAGTGTAGGGGAGGTCAAGGAGAGTGTGGGGAGGTCAAGGACACTGTGGGGGGAGGTCAGGGACAGTGTGGGGAGGTCAAGGACACTGTGGGAGGTCAGGGACAGTGTGGGGAGGTCAGGGCAGTGTGGGAGGTCAAGGAGAGTGGGGAGGACAGGGACAGTGTGGGGAGGTCAGTAGTCATCCTCTGCCTTCCCTGAGTCACTATACCACCTTGAAGAATCTGGTATTGTCCTGACGATACCTAGATACTCTTCACTTAACACACCAGTTAGGAGACCAAATTAACACTGAGACTCTACCTTAACTAGATACCTTCACTTAGCACTCAGTTAGGAGACAAAAATATTCAATTTTGTCTTGTATCTAAAACAAAAGTCTAAGTATTTTCTGATTTATTTGTCGATTAGAAGACTTTTTTTAGCCTTTAAGTTACGAGAGATATTTATTTTATCTGAGAGTTTGTGAGTAACTGTAGCATGATGGACACTTGTAGCGTTACAGTGTTGGGGTGTGTTGAGTCCCCGACCGTACACCCTTAAACCACAAGTAGATTGGCTGGTATTAGATTTGACACACACACACACACACACACACACACACACACACACACACACACACACCCACACACAGTATGTATCAATAAGCTTGAGTGTTTAATCTTTAGGTGAAATAAGCTTGAGTGTTTAATCTTCAGGTAAAATAAGCTTGAGTGTTTAATCTTCAGGTAAAATAAGCTTGAGTGTTTAATCCTTGTAAGCTGACTTATACTATGCCCCAGACGTAGCCGGAGCCGCTGGGTGTACTGTAGGTGGTAACGGTGAACGCGTCTACTAGGGAGGATGGGGAGAGGGGATCGTCTCTGTGTAGTTTCAACGCTGTTTTCGTCATTATCTTGGATGTCTTAGGTAGCCACTACAGCGAGTCTTGATGCTTTATGTAGATAATTAAACTGTAGAACCTTTTAACAGTAGTGGATATAAGGTTCATATTCACTAGTTCACATTCATTAACATTCTGAGTTCAATTTATGTTCACTTGTTAATTATTTCTCCTTACGGTATTTCGGGGGATTGGTTAGGTTAAGTTTGGTTACATTAGATTAGCATTAGGGTAATTAATGATCAGGTAAATTAAGCTGGGTTGGTTAATCCTCAGGTGACAGCCATTTTATACACTCCAGGTATTATTTCAAGTGTCATTTTGTGGACAAGAACGAAAGTTTTGGAGGGAAATTGATATATTAACTTAAGAGAATCCGGGTGTGAGGTTGGTGCCAGGACTCACGCCGTGCCACACACACACAGAGCTGAAGGGAAACAGGATGTGTACAACTGCAGTGGATGACTCACCGGGTCTTCTCAAAACTGTCTTGATGGCAACTAAAGATAAGGGTGCCAGAGTCTCAAAGGTTCTTACGATACTGTTACTCCTCGTTGTTGGACTTAAACTAAAAATAAAACTCACCAATTACGCCCCAAATACCATAAGAGTTTACTAAAGATTCTATAGAGGATATGTTGACGTATCATTAGTTAGGAGACAGAATTAAGGGAGGGACCAGGGTGTACAGTGCATAGACACAGATACACAAGCACTCGACTCTGCAGGTTTCATTAAGTTAAATCACGTCAGAATATCCTTTACTCGTACCCCACTAGCTGCTAGTACTGGTCTGGTGGCTGTATCTGGTGTAATAGCAAGCTAACACGTTCGTCTATGATGAGAATTTTCTTCTTTTAGGTGGCAGAATGTTTTAGAGTTGATGAGAGTCCCAGGCGGACATGTCCTCACGCTTGCAACTCGCCGACACACTTTACGCTTACTTGGGTTTTCTGGTTAGTTAACTACGTTTAGTTGTGCGGTGTTCTTCCCAAAAGTGTAACTAACCCACGTGCACCACCGCTGGCTGTTCCGGGAGTTGAACCTCTTTCATCTATACAACTTTTGGTCTGTAACGATACTTATATTGTTGTTCTTTTTCGCCGCTGATTTTTGTTTTTCTTCATAAAAGGCAGAAAGTTTATTTTATTTATGTGTGTAATTTTTTTTTCACCAGCCATAATTTAAGAGGGTAATGTCGGTCCCTCGCTAATAATTAGGTGGAGACTTCCGTGGGCGGGGCGACTCAAGATGCTAGATGCTGTGTGTGTGTGGGTGGGTAGTTGGGTGGGCGGCAAAGTCCTTGTGACCAGGAGGGAAGGTCGTGTGTCTGTCTGGGGCAGTAGGGCGGGGCTGGGTGTACGGTGGTGGGTGGATAGGGGGGGCAGAGGGCAGGGCAGGGTGGACAGGTGGGTGGAGGGGGGCAGGTTGCATATATAATTACATCTGTAAGTGGATTATTTACTCCAGTGTCGTGAACATTACGTCTACGAGTCCTTGAGTTAATATCTGAGTGATACTTGTGTAGCCCTTCACCAGAGAGAGAGAGAGAGAGAGAGAGAGAGAGAGAGAGAGAGAGAGAGAGTATCCAGGGGCCGCCGTCGGGTCTCCCTCTAATGCCCTTGAGTTGAATGTTCTCATAATCCTAACCTAAACTACTGGGTCTGGATTCTCAGCTTCTCGGAGATACTTCACATTAAATGACTCTAAATCCTAACTAAAACCGTGTGATTCTTAGATTATCACAGATTCTTACGTTAAATGACCCCAGAACCCTAACCAAAATCATGTGTCTAGATTATCACAGATTTTTACGGTAAATGGCCACAGAATCTTGACTTTAGTCCCTTGGTGTATAGGCCCAAAGGTATCCCACGTTAAATGGCCAATGAAGTCAAGATGTCGTATGTAAAACTCCATGGACGGTGAAGTGTGTGTCAGGTGAAGTGTGTGTCAGGTGAAGTGTGTGTCAGGTGAAGTGTGTGTCAGGTAGATCAGGTAGACTTCTCATTAACTAACATAAACACGAATCTTTTTCAATCTTGTGGAGTCTATTAGTTCCCTTTACATGTCAACTCTCTCGAATAGCTGGTTGGGTCCTATTAGGTCTTGGGGTCCTATTGGGTCTTGGGGTCCTATTGGGTCTTGGGGTCCTATTAGGTCTTGGGGGTTCTATTGGGTCTTGGGGTCCTATTAGGTCTTGGGGTCCTATTGGGTCTTGGGGTCCTATTGGGTCTTGGGGTCCTATTAGGTCTTGGGGGTTCTATTGGGTCTTGGGGTCCTATTAGGTCTTGGGGTCCTATTGGGTCTTGGGGGTTCTATTAGGTCTTGGGGTCCTATTAGGTCTTGGGGTCCTATTAGGTCTTGGGGTTCTATTAGGTCTTGGGGTCCCATTATGTCTGCGGGGCCCATTAGGACAAGGGTCCATTTAACCTGTCAACATAATTCCTTTTTTTGTTGACAAGTACTCATGTGGAAGTTAATCTTGCTATTCAGAGTGTTGTCAGGGTCCACACACACACACACACACACACACACACACACACACACACTTTGAAGAGGTCCTGTTGACTCATTTAAAACAGAGACGCAACTTCCCGTTATATCTCCACCATGTATAAACAGTCATCATAACTCCTGTTTAATCCGTTCAAAAGACACACTGTATCCTGTTAACGCCCATCGTTTATAAACAGTACTGGGGAGCCTGTGTTAACTCCTTTAAACAGACGTGATATAAGAGACTAAGGAACTGTTAACTGGGTCAAGAGTCTTTATTTAACTTTGTGAGACTTGTATTGCTTTAGCCAGCTCACCATCACAGCTGTGTGTGTGTGTGTGTGTGTGTGTGTGTGTGTGTGTGTGATATCTGGTAGTGCTTAGGTCGTGTAGTGTAGGATAATTCAGGATATAATGTTCAATCCTACAGTTCATCCTATAGTCTAGCATACCTGTACACTAATTGAAGGTCTCAGGTGTAATTCACAAAAAATAATGCATAACTAAATTTTGAATTAATCCAGGAAATTAAAATGTGTTTGTAGTGATTAATTATCTCATTAAAAAGTTTTAAGTGACGTTTCATATAACTGTAGTCCCGGATAATGTTCATACGTGTTTTTAATGATTCTTACTGTAGACTCTTCCGGGTGTATGGTCAATCTTTCCCGCCACCCCACCACACTACACTAACGCCGCTATGATGAGAACGAATATGGGTTAAGTCACATCAACAACCTATCCTATCCTATCCTATCCTCTCCTATCAAACACTCGGGGTCACCATTAGTAACTCCCACAGTCACGGAGATGAAGTTTCACCCAGAGATTAAGATATTGCAGCTGTGGCGAAGCGTCCCTCAAGCGACCTCCTCAGTTGACCCCCTCCCACACCCACCTAACCCACTCCCCCACCACATCTCTACCCCCAACCAACCCCCACCACACCCCAACAATCCCACCACATCCCAGTAAAGGTCACCAGTACGATATTAATCCCAAATATCACGAGGTTATTGGTGAATTGAACCTCTGGTGTATGTCTGGGTGGTGAGTAGGTGGGTGGTGGTGAGGAGGGTTAGTGGGTGCGTGAGTGTGGGTGGATGTGGGAATGAGTGAGTGGTGGTGGGTGTAGGATGGTTGTAGGAGGGGGGGGGAGGAAGTATAGATGGGTAGGAGAGGAGGAAAGGTAGTGGTGGGGGGGGTGGGGGTAGGATGGAACATGTTTGGATGGTTGTGTGGGTGTGCTTGTTGTCATAGAGGGCGGAGGAGGAGGAGGAGGAAGGGTGTTGTTCGTGATTATAGGGTGGAGTGTGGAGGAGTTCATTGGGTGTAAGGTGGAGGGTGCTATGGGTGGAGGATAGCAAAGGGGAGGAGGGTGGGTGGAGTATAATGTGGTTAGTGGAGGTAGGAAAAGGGTGGAGGAAGAATGTGGAGGGATGCGAAAGAAGGGTGGAGGCACATTTAGACGGGGTGGACGTAAAAAAAATAGACAGGGTAGGTGTAATAGGTGGGCGGGGTGGGCTTAAGAGGTGGGTAGGGGTGGGCGTGAGGTGAATTAACATGACAATAGAGAGAATGAAAATCTCTTCATATCAAAGGTCACTATAGCAGGTCTTAGGGTACGTCCAGGGAGGGAGGGGGACAGGGAGAGGGGAGAGGGTGAGAGGGGGACGAGGGGAGGGTGAGAGGGGTGAGAGGGGGACGGGGAGAGGGTGAGAGGGGTGAGAGGATTAGCTTGAGGGGGGATGAGGCAGGGAGGAGATGGGGTGAAAAGGTAGAGAGGAAGGATAATGAAGAAAATAAAGAACGAGGAGATAGGGAAGTGAAGAGAGGCAGAATGGGGGAGGAAGGGAGACAAAGATAGACCCAAAACAAAGAATAAGAGACAGACAGACAGACATAAATAATAAAACAAAGAATAAAATATGAGATGAATAAAAGAGAAGGATAAAGAACAGATAATTAGAACCTTGGAGAGTGACAACAAGTGATACTCGACCTTGGACTGGAAGTGATACTCGACCTTAAAGATATTAACCACAACACACAAGTGGGATGATCTACCATAGTAAACAATACCACTACCTCCTCCTCATATCTCTCTCTCTCTCTGTCTCTCTCATCCTCATATCTCTCTCTCTGTCTCTCTCATTGACCTATTTATCTCCCACCATCTCTTTCAGTTGTTTACTTTTCTACAGCATCTTTCAGTCTCTCATATGACGTCCATTGTTGAGCTTTCCATTGCACAAAAGACCCTACTTGACCAGATGTTTCTTTGCAATGTCACTTTCTTGTTTCGTTGTGTTCTCCACCTTGTCATCTTTTACCTGACTATTGACCCTCATTGTGTGTCAGTGATGCAATTGCAATATCTTCCTGCATTGTGTAGTCACTTGTGTATTTTGCGACATCTCCCTGCGCTGTGTGCATTATGCAGTTGCAATACCTTCCTTGCATTGTCGCTTATTCAATTGCAATACCTCCTGTGCATTTCCCCCTGCATTGGGTATTAGACGCGTACTATCGACTGATCATACTTAGGTCCTGTTGCTATTGCTGCTGGGATGGGATGGGATGGGATGGGATGGGATGGGATGGGGTGTGGTGTAACTATTACCAGAGGTTGATGGGGGTTGAATGCAACTGCTGCGTTAAGATGTACACCGTGTCTTAGTGTAATATGAACCCCTATTGTTGGCTGGGACGATGTGGGGATAACACCTTAGAGTCCACAGGTGTTGTATCCAGGTGGTGTGTGGGGAGGAGGTCGTGATACTGGTGGGGGTTGGTCAGGATGCTGGTGAGGGGAGTCGTGGTGTGGTCGGTCATGTTCCTGGTGGTAGTGGTGATTGTCGACCGATGAACAATTATCACTAAATGAAATGGGGTCTGTAATTAGGGCCTCAGTCATTAAAACACCCACCTATCGGACCTTAACTTAACCTAACTAAATTATTTGACTTGTGGGTGGACCTATTAAACCAGTCATTAGATGAATTACTATATGACTTGTGTACATAACAGTGTGTGTGATATAAACACAGTTTGGGTAATTTAGGCCTTGTTAATATTATTGGACAACTATATTGAAATGTTCCTAATTTGTGATGCAGATTCTATTGTAGTTGCACATAGCGCCAGTCAACGCCGTATAAATAGTCTCTTTTGCAAATCACACGCGTGGAGGATGGCCAATTGGTGACAGCTAGTAGTGAGGATGTGTAATGATTGTATGTGTTTTATATGTGACTTTAAACCATATGGAACGTATGGTTGTGACAGGTAGAGAGGTAATGGTTGATGAGGAATATTTTGTTTAAAGCCAACGAGAAGAATTTTGGTAATAGTGATCTAGGAGAAAGAAATGTTACTTAGGCATAACACAGGCACCAGGAGAGTGTGTTCAGCTTCACACAGGCACCAGGAGAGTGTGTTCAGCTTCACACAGGCACCAGGAGAGTGTGTTCAGCTTCACACAGGCACCAGGAGAGTGTGTTCAGCTTCACACAGGCACCAGGAGAGTGTGTTCAGCTTCACACAGGCACCAGGAGAGTGTGTTCAGCTTCACACAGGCACCAGGAGAGTGTGTTCAGCTTCACACAGGCACCAGGAGAGTGTGTTCAGCTTCACACAGGCACCAGGAGAGTGTGTTCAGCTTCACACAGGCACCAGGAGAGTGTGTTCAGCTTCACACAGGCACCAGGAGAGTGTGTTCAGCTTCACACAGGCACCAGGAGAGTGTGTTCAGCTTCACACAGGCACCAGGAGAGTGTGTTCAGCTTCACACAGGCACCAGGAGAGTGTGTTCAGCTTCACACAGTCACCAGGAGAGTGTGTTCAGCTTCACACAGGCACCAGGAGAGTGTGTTCAGCTTCACACAGGCACCAGGAGAGTGTGTTCAGCTTCACACAGGCACCAGGAGAGTGTGTTCAGCTTCACACAGGCACCAGGAGAGTGTGTTCATCGTCAATCAAATGATGTCACCCCCCCCCTCCTCGTCCAGAGTGACCAGACGGCCTACATCATGTTCTCCGTCCCTCCCGTCCAGAGTGGTGACATGGGTGATGACAGTAATGATGATAGTGGTGAGGTGACGAGAGTGGTGATGTCATTACCAGCGCCACTGTCACCAGATCATGTCCTCTCGTTTGCTCTTACTTATGCTTGTTTGTTTACTGATGGCGAGTGTTTTGGTGATCTGTCTTTCTCCTCCTCTTAAATTCATGCTTCATATTCCTCCTACTCTTACCCCTCTTCTTCCTCCCCTCTTCTTCCTCTCCTCCCTCTTCTAATATCTTCAACACAAAGATCACGAATCCTCTATAGGTTATCACGATTACCGCGTCGCTTTTGTCTGTTTTCAGCAAAGCCCCAGAGACGCCACCATGAATAAACAAATGAGCATCAGGAGAAGAAATCAAATCCTGTTTCGCGTTATCAGATACTGTATAGGGAATTTATAGTTTTTTAATAGAGTTTTCAAGGCTTATTGGTATCCGTATGTACTCGATATTGTTTTTTTTTTATTTACCTTATAGTTTTCAGCGCTTATGATTTGAATCCTAAATATGGTCTCTCAGGAGTTTTTGTACGTGTATAGGTAATAAATGAATTTACCTGACGAATTGACGAGGAGGGTTCACTTTTGCGAGTTTACTTTGAGAGTTTATTGGTTTACCTAGAGCGTTTTCATCTGCAAAGGCTGACCTGGTGAATTTACCTGCAAAGTTTACCTGGTGATGGAAGTTATGGAATGAGAATGGGCAGTGAAAAGGAATGCCTCAGTGTGGGTTGAAGCCAGGGGTGTAAGGTCCGCTACACACACACACACATACACACACACATCTGGCTCACAAGACACTCGTTACAATACTCAAGGCACTGTACTGTAGTAGTGGCGGTGTTATTAATGATGTTCATGTTAACGGAAGTGCAGAAGAAACGAAACGCGTTCACCAGACAGCCTTCGTCAGCTACCCTGGTCCTCTGTGATGGGTATTCGTCCGTGTGTGTGTGTGTGTGTGTGTGTGTGTGTGTGTAATATATAACCACCAGCAGGAAATTAACCGTGACTCAGTATGGTCGGCGGGGCAGTACAATGTTATCAAGACGGTGTGTGTGTGTGTGTAGTGGGGTAGTTGATTACTATGAATGATGATGATTGGCTGTTGCTCACGTCCACGACTTGCCTGCACGCCTACCACGCTTCTCTCAGGTTAGATCGGGTCGAGTTAGGTTAGGTTAGGTTTGGCCTTCACCTACAACGTCTACTAGTCCACCTATTCCACCTTCGCTCCACATCCCCTCCACATAGTTATACCCTCACCGCCCCTGTTCTCTCCCCCCCCCCCTTTCCTCCCCTCTCCGCACTCTTATTACTGCTGTTATTTATATCCATCATCATCATCCTTCGACTTGCCTCTTGCTCCCCACAACATATTTGATCTTAAGAGGACAATCGGAATTACGCATTTCTGAGAATCCATCCTTGTAGCTTGAATCAGTGCGTCAGTTAGATACGCTTTGTGAGCTTGAAGAGGGAGAGTTAGGTGTGCTGAGAATCTACCGCTGTGTCGTAGGTTCTGTGAGTCTGGTTGTGACTATGATTCAACCTACGTCTATTCCTTGAAGAAATATCTACATGTAGTCGCCAGTTATTGGATCATCTCTCTACTAAATACAACCATTGAAGACTTGTTTTTCTTCTGAATAATAAATTTCTCTCAAGGGATTAGAATTGTTACGTTAATGATTGATAAGACTTTAAGCCCCTAGAAGCCTTAAGGATTAGTGGAGGTTTGATTTAAAAGTTTTGTGAGGGAAAATATTGTGTGTTAATGTCTCCTGAGTGTTGGTGAGGCAGCAGTCTATCAATGAGGCTTTGTGGAGGTGAGGGGGAAGTGTGTGTGTGTGTGTGTGTGTGTGTGTGTGTGTGTGTGCGTGCGTGCCACCAAACCAAACATCACCATCACCCCCCACCTACCACAAACAACCTATACCCCCCCCCCACGCTACCCTACCACATAAGGGTATAGAGAAGGAACTGTGGTAATGACTTCTCGACTTAACAGTAGGTACTCCTGAATGTGCTGCTTAAGGATCTGTTAACCAAAATTTTATATCTTGATTATAACTTGTTCAAATGGCTTTTAGAAAATGTTCAAATGATTTTTAGAATATTTTAATTACTTTTGCAATGCTAATTACTCGCCACTTATGGGTTTTCGAGGTCATTTCTTGGTGCTTGTGTATTATTCTGGATGTACTTAAATAGTTAGGCACATTAAATTTTAGTTCAGAGAGAAAAAGTATTTTTGGCCAAAAATCCTTTAAGGCTATAGACTTACAATTTTTGTCATTTCGGCCAAAAAATGGATTTTGTTCAAAATTTCAGTATAGGTAGTTAACACACCTATACAGCGTGTCTACTGGTCTGGAAAATCTGAAAAAAAAATCAAGGAATTTTATTTTGTCTGGCCAGTAGACACCTTGTTGCAATACACTTCACCTTTATCTCATCTCTCACTTTGCAGGTAGAGAGACCAGTCAGTTAGGAGACCCTTAGATACCTCACTGAGAGAAGGCGTAGGGAGGGGAGGGGGGAGATTAGGGGTCGGGGTGTTGGAGGGGGGTGAGGAGGGGGCCATCCAGTCGTGATCTTCTTTTGGCTATCTAAAAGACCGAAGGCTGTCTGGTACATAGACGTTTGTGTTTGTGTACAGTGCAGACAGGAGACGACTGTCGCCCATCTGTCATTTAGTTATCAGGACTTGAGGAAGATTCATCGTGTGAGTAGGTTGTTCTTCTTCCTCCTCCTCCCCCTTCTTCTCCTACTCTTCTTTACTCTTCTTTTTTATTCCTCTTCTCTTTCCTCCTCCTCCTTCGGTACAGCTTGATAGCATCCACAGTAAAATCTTGACGACTTGTGCAGTGATAAATAATACCAGTGTGACCTTTATGGTAGTCCGTCATCACAATAGATTCACGGCTGTCGGAGTATACGTGTTCCTGGGTCAGTTCTTGCTGGTTAGTACTCAGAAAGGTGTTGCTGGAACTGTAACTTCTTGATACTATATGAGATTGGTGTTGAGAATCCTAGTTTATGATCTCACTCCCTCCCTCACTCTCTCCCTCCTTCCCTCCCTGTCTCCCTCTCTCCCTCCCTCCCTCTCTCCCTCCCTCTCTCCCAGTACCAGAGAACTGACTTGATGAGGTCGCCAGTATTTTATGGGTAATCGTCTGCCAGAAAAGTTTACATAATTTCCTCTTCATCAGATAACTTTACTTTTCTCTTGTGTTATCTTTTGTTAAATCACCTTATTTGGTAACGTGGCCATTTTGTTGTTTTGTTATTGTTTTTGTTTATTTTTTGTGGCGTGAAGGTTACTACATCCTCTTACTTCTTCTCCTCTTTTTTTTTCCTTCTCTTCTTTTTACTCTTTCTCCTCCACCTTTTTCCCTTCATCTTCCTACCTCCTCCTCCTCCTCCTCCCATTTCGTCTTTTCGTTTTTTTTTCTCCTCCGTTTCTTAGTGTTTCTATTCGTTCCTCTTCCTTCTGCTCTTCCCCCCTTCCTCCTCCTCCTCCTCTTCATTACCATTCCATTACACCCGTTCCTTTACCAGTCAGTCAGTCTCCTACTCAGCCAGTCACCCAGTCAGTTAGCAGTAGGCGTGGCAGAAGTGTTGGCGATGGCTCCACCTCCCCTGTATATGGTGGGCGGCTCCAGCTCCAGCCGCCCATAGTAGGAAGGACCCACGCCATTATCCCCCCTCCCCAACCCACCCACCCCCATGGTCGCTTACCTGGGTGTTTACCGTGGGAGTTTGGGTCTTATGTAGGCGGGATGATGTGCTTGCTTGCTTGTGGTGGTGGGGGCAAGATGGGCTATCAGTCACGTGGGGTGTGTGGGTTGGAATCCCCTGTTTGCTTTTGTGTTTTTTTTTTTGTATTGTCTTGTGTAAATAATGAAGTTTCTTGTTGTTGCTCTATTCTCAGTAAATAATAATAATAATAAATAGTTGTATTATCATTTATTATTATTATTATTATATTAAAACAAATAAACACCTAAGTTTAATATATTCACAAACTCATTAAATAACTCAAGTGTCTATATAAAGTGACAAAATGTATTACTGCCAGGTTTAATTTAGTTAGTCCTCTCTATTCTCGCTTGGGAACGTTTTCTTTGTTGGCCAATAAAATGGTTGTGAAATACGTCTTTTACCGCGCCTTGTATGGGGTAGGGGTCAGCCAAGCCTAGGGTCCTGTCACAGATATTCGTAGGGATGGTTTTTTGTCGTTACCTGAGGATGTAAAATGTTCCTAAGAGGTTAATTTGAGGTTAAAATATAAAAGTATGAGAAATATAACATTGAGATTTGGTTAGGTTAGTGTTTGGTTAAGTTGCGTTGGGGTAGGTTAGGTTACACAAAATATGACTGAAAATATTTTGCCTCGCTGACCAACGTACACATTTACTATTTCAGTGCATATATGAATAATTATTAAATGATTTTAGTATCGAAAATAGTTATTTGATTTTGGTGTTTTTATTTAGTGAGCTTTAAGTCTTAATTTTCTTTCACGATAATTGTATTATAAATAAAATCCAACGCCACTCAGTATTCTTTCCCACGTCTCTCTGGCTGGTGAATTAGCCAATCAGAAGCCGTTGTTGTGCTGATCCATACCAGGTGTGTGTGTGTGTGTGTGACTACAGGGAACCAGTTTACCATGGGTCCAGGATCTTGGACAATCTTACGTTAAATTTCTCTCTTAACTTACGGTGATGTGACAAGACATCTAATTGGCTCATCCAATTAGAGACAACGATAACAGGCAAAATGTTGACGAAGTTGAACAGAACATCACTAACTAGAGACGTTCTCTCTTCCTGTGTGAGGGAGAAGAAAAACGAGTATCTAAGAATCAGAGTCGGGAATGCGTCAAGTTAACTGCCTGCAATTTTTCAGCACAAGGCAGTGCTTGGAGCTTAATTTCGTGTCGTGAGTGCTTGCTTGCCTTCAGGGCCGGATGGTGGAGGGAGGGAGGGCAAGGGTGGTGTCGGATTGATCCTGATGACGTCACAGGCGCCACTGGTGAACTTACATTTATTCAAACAGTTTTATCCCCCGTCGTCCTCCCCCTCCTGTTGTGTGTTGTTTCTCACACCTCGTGTATATTCTAGGGTCCTGATTATTAAGAGATGATAAACACAGCACGGTAGTATCTCAGTGTAAGGGTCGAAGCCTTTTTGGCGGCCATAGTTTTCACATATGAACAATTAATATACGTATTTACAACCTAAATTATGTGAGAACAATATTAACATTCGTATCTCCGTGAATCCTGGCCTAGTTAGTCGGTCCGTAGATATGGACAAGGACTGTTGTTTAAAGACGAGAAATCTGAGTTAATCACGGACGCAGTGACTTGAGGGGGGAGGGGTTGACGCTCCCTCACTGTGACAACTTGAGGCTAGAAATTTAGTGGAGGAATATGTTGATGACGCGCCTTAATGTGATGATTTAGTGGTTAAACTCTCCTGTGTGAAGCTTCGAGTCCATCCATTTTATCACTGTCAGGCTGCGAAGGAAGGAGGGAGGGAGGGAGAGGAGGAGGAGTACTTCCATAACGCAAAACACCAACCAGTCACCTCGGGAACCAATAGTTGGGGTGGTAGTGTAAGGTCAGGTGGTGGTGATGCGAGGTCAGGTGGTGGTGGTGGTGCAAGGTTAACCCATAACATGATGGTGCAGCTTATAATGGTGATAGCATCAATACTGGTCAATAGTGGTGCAACCAGCGTACAGCCACGCATCCCACCAGCCACCGACACCTGACTCCTAACTCAGTACCCTAAACGATAAATTACCCTCGTTAATAAAGACCCATGTACCAGTCCTAAGTCGTTAACTGAAAAGATAAACAACTAAATTATCCTCCTTAAGTGTAAGTCTTTCTTAACGCCATAAAACCGACTTTGAGAATCTTTCCGAAGAGTTTGTCGAGTGATTGTGTCTCCTGTGGCCGGTGAACACATCTAGTTACGGTGGTGCCTGAGAGATATTTTGGTGCTGTCTTGTGTGTGAGGGAGCAAGGATGGGGGAGGGGGTGGATGATCATGCGTGGTGACCTTGGATTGGTGAGTCATCTGGGGTTGTCTTTGTCTGCTGTGAGTCTCTCGGTGTTAATGGTGACCTCTCTCTCTCTCTCTCTCTCTCTCTCTCTCTCTCGAGTATTATATCGATGTCTGTCTAACAGTATATCTTTCCTTCTGTCTGTCTGTCTGTCTGTCTCTGTGTACGTCAAAACAGGACTTTAATCATCAAATTCTCTGTATTTTATTTCCTTTGTTATTTTGTGTTTGATTCTTTTTCCTTAATTCATATATGTCTCACGAATGTCTCCTTATACCTGTCTCGCACACACTGTCGCACACCTTTCCCTCTCACACACCTGCCTCTCACACACCTGTTCCTCCATACCTGCAGAGACACGAAGGAAAGAAGAGAGAGAGAGAGAGAGAGTGAGAGAGAGAGAGAGACCTACTTGACAGCTATTTAACCACCTGCCTGTAAATGTTTTTAATGGCTCTTTGTCCATCACCACTGATTGGTTAAATTGATGACGTCATTGTTACACGTCATTTGTGATTGGTTGGATCGCTAATGACGTTATTGTTATGTGGCTTCGTTGGTGATTGGTTGGATCGTTGATGATGTTCTGGTGACGTTTGGTCTGGGCGATACCTCGGGCACCATATGATCAAGGAAGCTGAAATATGGATGCAATAGTGACCAAGTGTAAAAAAAGAAAGAGGTCATATTCATACATTGGCCCACTGAACGTACCATTACATGTGCGTGTGTGAGCGTGCGTGGGTAGAGTATGTAGGTCATGTGAGTGTCTTATGTTTAAATATCTGGGCTTTGCTTACTGTGGGTATTTTTTTTTTGTGTTGTGGCGCTTGTAATACAAACACTCAAAGACAATGATGCTCTCCTTGTATGTTTATTTGTTATATTGTCATAATAAACTTGGCCTGGTTTATGAAATATTGTTGGAAGATGATGGTCAAGAATATGAGAGAAAGAGGGGGGGAGAGGGGAGACTGATAAGCAATAATCAGCATGCAGGTTGAAGAGAAAAACAAATGAATCAATTGGAAAAAAAATCATTGCCAGAGTGTTTTCAGTTCAGGAAGTTAAGGATAAACGTATCAAAATAAACCTACAATAACTGTAAGATAAAGAATAGATCCAAGAATTAAAGAAAAACAAATACAAACTTGCGATAGGATGGGAGGACAGAATACAAGGGGAAGTATAAACAGCAAGAACAAGAGAGAATGTGAAGTGGAGGAAGAATGAGAGTAGTCGGCGTTAAAGAGAAGTAAGTGGGCCCTGACATTCGACAATAAAAGAATCAAGAGCGTGAGGAAGTCCCATCCAACAGCGTGAGATAAGTGAGGTGGTTTTGTTTGGTGACCTTGCAAAGTGTGTCTGCTGCCTGCAAAATATGTCGTGTTTGGAAAGTGCTGTTGTTGTTTTTTTAGATTTTGTGTTTATTTTAGTCGTGTATTATTTATTTCACCTACCAAGATGCTAATGTTTAATCTTTAATTTTAGATACGACTACGAGGTCCTGATGCGGAATTCCACCTTCTGCCTGGTGCCCCGCGGTCGACGTCTCGGCTCTTTCCGATTCTTGGAGGTGCTGCAGGCAGGTTGTATCCCCGTCCTGCTGGCTAATGGATGGGAGCTACCCTTCAGTGAGGTCATCGACTGGAGTCAGTCAACTATACGTGCAGATGAGAGACTGCTCCTGCAGGTAAGCAGAAAAACCCAACTGGATGTATAGGCATGGTAGTTTGTTGAAAGGCCATGAAAATACTTTAATCGGTGTGGTCGGAATTTTGATAATTAATACTGATTGTGTCCTCATATCAGTTAGGATAATTATCAAAACTTCATAATCTTAGGGTACTATTAAGACAATTAATTATCAAATTTTCAGCATTTCGACCACAGATCCTTAATCAGCATGTCAAGGACGACCTACTGTATACTGAGATTTGGGCAAATTTTATTTTTTTTTGGAACCCTTGAATATTTTTGGGTCGAAAAAATAATTTTAGCTCAAAATCTTAGTATCGGTCATCCTCAACATACTGGTTTGTGATCTGTGGTCGAAATGTTGAAATTTAGATAATTAATTCTAATTATTAAGTGTCCTCATATCAATTCAATTTTTTATATATCATTTGGACGAGTAATTACTGTACTGTGAGCCCAGAAGCTGATTATATTTTAGTGGGTAACTTCTGGACCCCACCATCAGCTCACTGGTTCATAGACCCTGAGAGTTTTTCAGTAGTTAATAGATGGAACAAGGACTGAGTGTGTCAGTGCTTTATCCCAGAGCAATAAGACTCAAAAGTGTGATGGCACTTACCTGTTTCAAGATGGTGACTACAAAAATAATCCATCCTCTGTTTGAACTGTTGTGCATGTATCCTTGGGTAAGGAAGGAGGGAGGGTATTGGTTCCTCAGTCTGTCCTCGGTTACAGATGAAAGATATATCCAGGGCCGGCGCTACCCACTAGGCGAACTAGGCGATCGCCTAGGGCGCCAACATCTGGGGGCGCCACAAATTCAGGGCAAACTTGGATAAAATTAAAAATGAAGGGAAAACTGTGGTGGACACTGTGGTGGAGCCGTGGAGGGTCGGGGCAGGATGTTAGAAGGGGGGGTGGTCGGAGGGAGGCGAGGGTAGGTAGACGGTAGCCGACTGTGTTTTCTTTTTTAATATTATTCGTTAACCCCCCGGAGGGACTAACCCGGGTCCTTATCTTTGGCGGCCTGGAGAACTGTCGAGCAGTGACCTGAAGGCTGACATCTGAGGAACCCTTCTCCCAACCCCACCATCCCCTCCCCTCCCTTACTGCCAGGGCGGCTGAGCCGTCCCTTCCCTGCCTTTGTCGGGATGAGGCAAGGTTACCTGACCTCTGAAGTTTACGTCAAGGATTTATTGACTTAATGTAATAACAATAATTGGTTATTTGCATGGGTGAAGTAATAAAGCCACAAGATGAAAACAATGTAGTCATGGGTTACTGTACCTACATTAGCTTATCAAAACTTTCAAGGGGGCGCACATCTAAAGGCTTGCCTAGGGCGCCAAATCATCTTGCACCGGCCCTGGATATATCCCGGGTTCCTCATTCCAGTAGAGTTCAATACTAGGTGTTACTCATCATACAGGGTCACTACTTGCTGGGTGACTAGGGATTATTTTCTGTCCTCCTTAAGTTAAAGCCAGGAGGATATGTCGACTCATTTTGGGTGTACCATTCAAACTGTTGATCTTATTTATAAGGGGGACTTAAGTGCAACAGTTTCCTGCAGAGTCTTGGTGTGTAAGTTTAGGGGGAACGCCTATTACTGGTCCCAACCCTCTCTTATATATTGTATCTTTTTTATACCTTCTGTTGTACCTGAATGTCTTTGTTATTCTTTTTCTCTCCACTAATATTGTCAAACTGTAACAGGTGCCAGACATGGTGCGGTCAGTAAATGCTTCACAGATGTTGCACATGAGGCAACAAACACAACTCATGTGGAATCAGTACTTTTCTTCCATACAAAAGATTGTCCATTCTACCATGGAGGTGAGAATTTTGTTGTTTTGGGGTAAAGTCCTATTGTTTAAGTGTCCTCTATACTATATTTCTAAACTGTTCTTTTAAGTTACGCAATCATCATATTCCCATTGTTTTATTACAGTACAGTAATAGAGAAAATCTTTTAGTGACAGTCTCATCTAAAATGGAATCGACATTGTTATGAAAGGCTACTAGATGATGCTTTAAACACTCACAGATTGTTGCGGACAGAGTGAGAAGACACACGGCTCGTCCACTGACCGTTTGGAACTCCAGCCCAGGAGCTTTGGCCGTCAACTTCACTTTCTCCGACTATTTACCGCATTTCCCCTTCTACCTGACATCTCTTGGCACGACTCCAAGCACAAGGTATGGCTGATCTTATTTGTCACACATGTATAGTAAAGTTAAGTATTATGTTGTTCATCTCAAGTTCTCTCATATTTAGTTTATACAGATTAATCTCTAAGGTACAGCAGTTAATTATTGCAGCTGTACAAGTTTTGTCTGTGTTATGTACACCTCAAAAGATCAGCATTCAATACTATAGATTATTTCTTGTACTATAAAAAAAATACACAATCATTGGAATGCACTTGTAGACTTGGAGGGTGCTGTAGGTGGATTACCAGACACTACAGCAGGGATCTGTGTCATTTAAAGTTCAGGAAGACTATCGTAGGAGAGTGACACACACACACACACACACACCACCCACCCACCCACCCACCCACCCACCCACCCACCCACCCCACCCACCCACCCACCCACCCACCCACACCCACCCACCCACACACACAAACCCACCCACCCACCCACCCACCCACACACACACACACACACACCCACCCACCCACCCACCCACCCACACACACACACACACACACACACCCACCCACCCACCCACCCACCCACCCACCCACCCACCCACCCACCCACACACACACACACCCACACACACACCACCCACCCACCCACCCACCCACCCACCCACCCACCCACCCACCCACCCACCCACCCACCCACCCACCCACACACACACACCCACCCACCCACCCACCCACCCACACACACACACACACACACCCACCCACCCACCCACTCACACACACATCACCACACACACACACACACACACACACACACACTCACTCACTCACTCACTCACTCACTCACTCACACACTCACTCACTCACTCACTCTCTCTCTTTAATAAAGAACAATTACAGTGCAGTACATACCTACATTATGCAGTATAGTATTGTTGAGCAACAGTTACAAAATAGAAATCACAGTACAGTGTGTAATTACAGTACAGTTTAGTCATTATTTAAATGCTCCAGCACAGTACAGTTAACAGTTATGTAAAGTTTGATTACAGTGAACAGAAGAATGGAGGAAAATGCAGCGGGCCTATTGGCCCATACTGGGCAGTCGCGTTTACACCCTACCCCTATCGCTGTTATATCCATCCAACCTATATTTGAAGCTATCCAGCCTAATTCATTTATTTAAACTACAGGGCATTACTAAATTCATCCTGTGGTTGTCATTTGGTGTTTTGTATACTGTACTGTAATAGGTTATGGCAGTGGTTAATAGTTTTACTTTCTTCCTTAGGTATACAGCAGTGATATCTGTAAGCCACGGTGGTAGTGGTCCAATGCACACTACCCCTCTCTACAAGCTGGTCAAGAACATTGCTCGCAGCAAGTTTGTTGAAAGGGTAAGTGTGTTAGAAAAATCTTATTGCAGATAGTTGAGGGAATATTTGATAGTGTTTCTCTTGATACCAAATAACTTTTATGTTTGTTTTTGTGTTGAGGAACATAAGTCTCTCTGTCACAGAAGAGATGTTAGAGATTAATGGTCAGCATAGTGAGAAAAGTGTTCAGAGGGAGAATCACTACATTGTGTCATGCCATTAAATGCAAGGATGAACTCTGAGTGAAGGAAACACAGTGGGAAGTAGTTTTATTATTATCACATACAGAACAGTGCTTTTTATAATTCCTTTATGTTTTGCAAATTGAAAGTGTCATAGTGTGGTGTATCCCCTCCCAAACACACGTCATAAAACAGCTTTGTATGTGTGCTGAGACGGTTTCTGTGACATTAATGTTTCCCTGTCATGCCAAAGGCAAGTGGTGAAGGACATCAAGATAGTCTCCATATGTGCTTGTGGGCAAATAACAGTCCAGTGAGCTTGTGAAAACAGTATATATATATATATATATATAACTTTCAACAAGCAGAAATGAATATCAACTAAACTGGTGCAATATATTTGCGTATGGTAACTCAGCTGAATCATATTAGAAATTGATTATAATCAATATTTTCCCTCCCTTTTATCTGTGAGGCAACGGGGAACTGTGGATCTTTGTGGTAAAATATGTATTATGAGGTGTACACAGCTGGTCTCTGTTATACCAGAACTTCAACAAAAACAAACTCCTGTACCATGATGGCCACCACCTTACTAAAGTATGGCAGATGAATTACAGGATTTGAGCTTTTAATTCTTAAGAACATTACTATGCATTACACTTATTAAATAAAAGCCATTCATAGATAGCTACAGATTTTACCCATTACTACAGATTTTGACTTTCCTCTACAGATTGTAGTAGTGTGGACCAGCAGTCAAGCTGCACCCACAGAGAGTCGTCTTCCAGGAGGCAACGTTCCAGTACACGTCGTGGCGTCGGCCGAGCGCTCCATCTCTCTCCGACATTACCCGCACCCTCACATTACCACCGATGCCGTGTTCTCCCTCGACGAGGATGTTTCACTCACAACAGATGAACTCGACTTTGCCTTCACCGTATGGCGAACATTCCCCGACCGAATCGTAGGGTATCCGGCTCGCTCACATCACTGGGACGATTCTAAGGTAGGACTTGTGCAGCACAATACCTCAGTCAGAAATCACCTTTGAAAGTTTGAATGTTTACTCCTGAACTTTAAATACATACAAGGTTTTTGGGATTGTACAGTGCAGTTGGTTGTTACATCATTTTCAATATTTGATGGAAATTGTATGTGTACAAATACTGATGTGCACATACCCAGCACCCTAACACATAGCCAAGCTGTCACACACTCCTGCACAGTGAGTGTTGAGTGATAGCACTAACTTGAATCACCATTTGCTCTTGATATTTAACCTACGAGATGAATGATAAGATTTAGCTAGCACGGCAAAAAGGATGTGTCGGTGTATTTCGTTGTTTGAATTTGTGTTCATTTTTACATTTACGTTACTTGATAGTAATTGTCTTGTCACTTTACCAAATATCTCCACATTCGTAGTTTTCACGTTACCACGCACGGTTGCGGAAATGCGTTTCTACTCCCCCTGTCGTAACTCGTGTCTCCAAACGGCCAACCTATATGACCTATAGCAAACCCATCCACCGATCACGTCCGTCGTTACACGACCAATACCCATTCATTCATAAATAGTGATACAGTTTTGCTACTACTGTGATGTTGCCGTTTGGAGACACGGGCTACCACAGTGGTGTAGGAACACATTTCTACAACTGTGCAGTACAAGACCAGCAACCTAATGTTACTACAGATAATTAAATCTTTCCCTATGTTTACAGCACAAACTACCATAATTTTATACACAAACAAATTCATAGGATGTTGAGGATTTATGCATGCCACTTTATTTGCTTCTTGATAAGGCTTGCAGATTTACTTGACACTTGGGTGGGCCATTAGTCCACACAAGAACTCAGATAAGGTCAATAATAGGTATGATCCAGAAGACTGAAGGTGTTCAGGGATTATCACATGTTCAGCTTTAGGTGAACATGTAGACACAACTACTACTGAGTAATTGTTTTATATAAAGGAAGATCTACCAGTAAGAATGTCTAAAAGTCTTGTTAATGGTATTTTTGTGAATGACAAATATGTACAGTATATATCTATGGTAATATACGAGTGAAAAAATGTAATGAATCTCCTTTTATTACGTGTTGTTATAACCTTTGTTGTCTTTAGTAATAGCTACACGAAAAAGTTTGAAATCGTATACTGTAGCTGCATCCCTGCACAGTGGAATGGTTTTGTAACAAATTAAGTTTTTTCAGGCGGGATGGAGTTACACAAGTAGATGGACCAATTCGTATTCTATGGTGTTGACGGGCGCTGCCGTGTATCACCGGTACTGGCAGCACGTGTTCACCCACCACGCCCCCTCAGGTCTGCTCTCCACGGTCAAGACCACCTCAAACTGCGACGACATCTTAATGAACTTCCTGGTTTCTTCCATTACCAGACGACCGCCCATCAAGCTCACCCAGCGTAAACAGTACAAGGACAACGCTTCGGAAGCGAGGTACTGGGTCGTGTGGAGTCACTTGGCACGAAGATGAGGAATAGTAGGATAGCATGAGGGAGACAGTATATGGGGTTGGGTACTATAGACATGAAGTAAGTAGCAATGTACAGCCAGGGTCAGAAGTTTGCTCTCTCCCAGACTGACGCCGTATCGACCTCAAATGAAAAAAAAACCTGTAAACTCTCACCAAATGAAAGTCGGGGTAAGTAAACTCAGAGACTCATTCCCGTGACTCGGTTTCACCACCAGGAGGGAACTTTTGCCTGTGACTGTACCTGAATGACTGGCATGTATAATTTAGAGCAGTGTTTAGGGATGGACGTACTGCCGATGCGTGATATATAGAATGATTGACACACCGCACGATCAGCAGGAGATGTGTTGCGAAAGGGGAACATCATAGCAGTCCATTATATAGAGGTTTTACTGTATTAGAGAAAATGAATGAGAGTAAATAGGGAAGAATTTGTCTTTTCTCTATCACATCTTAGAATAGGAAACCAGAATGCATAGACTGGTAAAGAGATTGTGCTTGTTTCTTTGTTTTAGGTAATAAATTCAGTAATTAGTTCTGAGGGTGTGAAGTAATGGTTGTTTTAACATCTCGATGACATGGGTTAACTGGGGTAAATTTAGGAAGATGCAGCTTCATGTGTTTTGTGTGTAGTTTAATATTGCTCAGAAATACCAGAGAAGGCCCTTTTTTTTTGTGGAATAGAAGTGCACTGAAAATTGCTGTCTGTGCATCTGTCTATCCATTTAAGTTTCTTATTTAATAGTCCCTTCTTAATTAGGTGTTATGACCAAATTTGTTTATGTGTGAGGATGAATGACCAGCAGGTCCCTCTGGATTTAGTACGGTAGGTCTCTTTAATGTGAATTGTTCAAATTATGTTTTGTATAAGTGATTAAATTTAACTGGGAACTTATCTAATTTCTGTGCAACTTTTGTCAGTTAAATATCTTTTGATTACCTTATTATATTTATAAGTGCTTGAGTTTTGTTTTATATTACTACAGTTTTTTTGTTTCTTTTTGTACTTTAACATTTTACAGACAATCAAGGCATAAGTGATATACAGGCACAGCTTTAATTATATCTGTAATGCCATAAAAACACTACTAAGTCTTGAGGTATGGAGTACACAGTATTGTAAGTCTTTTGAGGTGCTGGTAGATGGGTGAGAATGTTGTGAGGTGTGCAGTTATTATAATATTCATTTAGTAAAATTGTTCTTCAGGTTTATAATTTGATAGGTATGTTCATAAACTATGCTGGTACTGTATATAGTTCAGCATGAATATAGACAATGTAGGGATACGGTGCATGTAGGCTGTGGGAGTATACAGAGCAGGCAAACAACAATGTAAACAGGAAGGCAACTTGACCAAAGATAGCCAACAAAGCTGTCAGGTGCTTATTTCCAGGAAGGTACACCCGCTAGAAAATTATTCGCGACCCTCACGGCACGACGCAATACGACACGGGTGCCGAATAATTTTTTAGTGGGCGTACATTACATCAAGTATTTGGAGATTTTCCTTTAAGAAATTAGATATGCATAGATCCAGTAAACTATAGGTGTATGAAAATAATGTTTGGAGGAAGAGCAAGAGTTTCAGTTGAATAACAACAGAAAAAACTAACAAGTGACATGAGTGTGTGTTTGTGAGCGTGTGTTTGTGTTAATATTCTGTTGGGTGTGATGTAATGTATGTGAGCTACAGCTTTAGTAAAGGTATATGTTTTGAAGCAGTTTGATGACCCATATTTATATTAATAGGGGATTTCTCTTCCTTTTCAGATGGATATGGACAGACCCGAGTCATTTCCACCAGCGCACCGTCTGCTTAAATACATTCGTGTCACTCATGGGTCACATGCCACTACGGCATTCAAACCTCCGCCTGGACCCCGTGCTCTTTAAGGACAAAGTTTCAATGCAGAGGAAAAAATATCGGCAAATTGAAAAAATAGGGAGCTAACGACAGCTTATGTTTAGGTTTTATAGTAAATTAGTTTTTGGGGGGTATTTTGTTCTGAGTGAGAATTATTTTCACACCAAGCTTAATTCAATGGAGTATAGGTAAAGCATTTGGACTGAGCTTTTACAGATTGCCTTCATCTTCTCATTATGTGTTGAGAAGAGACAGAGCAGTTAGACTGGGCCTTTTCCACCAAATTGTCTTTGCTTTGTGCATACAATTTTACTCCAAGTTACCACTATTTTACAGTACAGAAGCGACTTAAATTTTAGACGTCTCGGTATCCGTCGTCGTTTTCCTCCGTTACAGGAATATCGGATATTATTTGCTAAAATAACTGGTGTAACCCAGAAAAATGTTATGCTCTTTAAAAGAGCTTTATTCCATTCAATTTTGGAATGTATCTCCAAATTTGTTTGCAAGTGTGGATAGCGTAGAACATATCAAATGTGCGACATTCTCATAAGTGTAAATTCCTACGTCATTTTATACGCAAGATAGTGCAGGTTTTATTATAAATTATTTGTCTTTTGGGGGACAAATTTTAGTGATTTGCAACAATTCACATGCAATAGCATGGACAGTCTTGTATAGGTTTTAGATTCATGTGTTCTGAGAAAGTTGTGCTGATCTCTACACAGATTGGTATTAAGAGAAGTCCCAAGAATGTCAGTAGTCATTTAATGAATAAAGTGTCATTCATTATTCACGGTGCCATCTGTTACAGCTGCGCATGTCTACGACGAGGACGCAGTCGTAGCTCTTTTAAGTTTTCCCTCCGTCAGGAAATTGTGCTCAAAGGTTCTTTTTATATCGTACGTTTAGTCTCCCGCCGTGGAATTGGAGGAAAATGAAAAATGGTTATGGTGAAAGATGGTGACATCCTTCATACTCTCTGGGTGGCTTCCAGTGACCATCTTCCATGCTCTTAACCTTAAAGCCAATGTTGTGTGTCCTTGTCTCTCACCAAACCAGACTTTTTTTTAATGTGGGAGTGTTGTGCATTACTCTTTTTTGCCACAGTCATTCCAAAGTTCCTGTAAACTCATAGATTAAGGAATGGACGTAGAAGAGGAGACAGCCTCGAGTCCACCATTACAATACACTCAACTCAACTAGCGTTCTAAATATTTCTCCGGCATCAAAAGTTCGGTACGTTACCGGAATCGACACGGAATTTGACAATGCGTCGGTACCGGAGGTGCTCCCGTACAGCAGCCGTAGATTTATAAGTTGACGAGTGTGAATGTTCTGATGATGTGTGTGGAGTTTTGAAAATTGGAATTCATATTATATGAAATGTCTGGAAAAAAGTGATACCAAAATATAAGCAAGGATCACCGCAGAGTATAAAACTAACGACACCTACGCTTAGTTGCGCCGTCGCGTCGATTTGCGTAAACGGGATTACGCAGACCGTCACTCGTTAATTACTAGATAATTGAACGCGACGGCTAACAAATGGCAAATATTCATATACTGTATTAATAAATTTGCAGAGTCTGTTATCAACATCTAATCTACAGAACGCCTTAAACACTAAAAAATCCACGTTTTCTATAAATTTCTAAATGGTCGACAAGAATTTTACCTCGGTGATCCAAAATCGAGAAAGATAAGATGGAAATACCGTAAAGTGTTTTTGCTCCACATGCCTAACCTCATTGTGGCGTTGTCTGACAAGTAACGATACATTTCTTGAAAAATATACAATATGGTACAGGTCTTTTTCTGGGTTTCTACTTAATAAGCAGAAAGCACAGTACAGTACATGGAGAGAATTTTTAATTTCCTTTTTTAATTGCTTGAATAAGTTTGTTAGAAAATTTTGTTGGGGACATTAAAGTACTCATGAAACACCAAGATGTATATTGATCACATGTAGTACGTACTCATTTTTGTTGTCTGGGGATACAGTGGTGCTTCTTTGTACATTATACCGTATAGCGAAAATATGTCACAACTTGCGAGTGGTCCTCCTAAAATACAAAAATTAACTAAGTGAACTGAACCAGCATGATGAACCTCATTTTACAATAGTTTATCATGTTTTGATTATATATTTCTTACCTGTTTTTTCCCTTCTGAAGTTTAATATCAATGTTTTATCTTTTGATTATCTAGAAAAAAAATTACTTAACACAGATGAACTACAGGTTAGATGAGTTTCTTGATGCACTTTTGTTTTAGTTGGTTTTTGTATTTGAGGAGGATCGCTCGGATGTCATTTTTCTGCGTGTATATAATTTGACTGAAATTATTTGATTGTATTTTGTTAAGTTTCTTGTACAGTATTTTGTACGGTAACGGCGAAAATTTCCACGAAGCGATCGGGTATGTGGATTTTGGACGGGAGGTCAGTTTTGGGTTGCCGTACAGTATAGTATATATTTTTCAACATTTCCATTTTAAATATGTTTTGTTCAAAATTCAGCTTTATGTATGATACCCAAGCTAAATCAGCAAAACTTGCATTTTTACAGCATTTTTATTTTGAATGCAAATTTTGCAGTACAGCTTCACAAACGTATATGAAGAAAAAAGTCATCAAAACAGATTTATTTAATGTTGGTAAAGTTATAATTATGATATCAAATAACGATTGCCAGAGTGGAAACACCTTTTATCAACGGGAAATCAACAAAATCATTTTTTTATATGACGAACTAGAATAATCCCACAAAAACCATCAGTAACTGCATGAACTTGAGGAGAACCACTTAGATGCTATTTAAAAAGTGCATCAAGGATTTAAATAAACATGATAATACTGTACTACAGGACAGACACTTCCAAGGTATTATTTCATGACTTGGATGTGATATGTCCCATGACCTGACAGGATGCTTAGAAAGATAATTGTGCTTTGTGTTTTTCATAGTTTCATTCAGGATTAAGTTCATAGAATGTAAAAATTCATAAGTTAAACTGAACTAGTCTCTTAATTAATGCAGAATTTGCATATTAGTTAACCTGCCTTTATTACCAAACTCATATGGATCAATAAGCCAACCTGCCACACTATACAATTACCACTTGTGGCCAACATTCGGGACTTACTCTCATCTTCGTCCTTCAACCGTTTATTAGAAATTTTGGATTACAAACCATACATTTAATCACTCAAAATCTACTTCCGAGAATGCTGGTACGGCATTAACCCATTTCGTAAACGTTATAAATTGTTATATAATTTAATGTATTGGGTACTTAATTTCACGATGCCTCCAGCGTAGCAGTTCATGTGAGGTCGTAAACTCGAGCTGTAAACTAGTAGATGTAAAGGTAATTGCAATTTTTTCCTCCTTCAGAATAACCAACTGAGGTATTGCATTCCTCACTGATATTATTTGAGATAGCTACTTGCTCTCATGTCCTTTAAAGCCGGCGTACAGGCATCGTTCGCTCTAACAAGACTCCGACCATTTTCTGTCAGTTCTGTTTGCTGTTGATGACTGAAACATGTTCCTTATGGTAGCCAGACAAAGGGGGGGGGGTAGAGCATCATTCTAGCTGATATGAGAGACTAACACACACTGGTTACAGGCAGCCATGGGAAGTAACCAGAATCACCATTGGGTCATCTCTAATGATCCATGGTCCTATTTTAATATGAGAGAGATCACAGCAAGAATGGGCTTAAGTAATTTTGCAGCCATTGTGTGGCAATTGTGGCCAAAACTTTAGTTATATTATACTCTTTAAATTTATGACATAGTTGGTATGTACAGTGTATATGAAGGTTTGGCATTAAAGTGGGGTGGTTGTAAAAGTTCTGATGGATGGTATGCAGCTTTCAGTTTGGGAGTGCGTGAGGAAAGGATTACGATGAAATTTTACAGTACAGGTACACGTTTTTTGTTGTGTATTAAGACTTAGGTGGATGATTACTTTAAATATGAGAAATTTGGCTTTAAAAATGAACACTAGAAGTTTACACATATATATCAACATAGCAGTTCAGTATAAGACAAAAGCAAATAGATATCACAGTTAAAGTTAATCATTATTGAAGCAATGCTTTGTGTACATACTGTAGATAACTGTTTAAAATGTACGGCAACAAAGTTCAAGACATTGGCAATACACGCTGCAGTACTATTGTTATTACCACTAGTTAGTTTTAAGGAAAGTGCAGTTTTAAGCGAACAACTTTACTACTGATAAATTATGCTGGTTTGTATGTGAGAATGTTATTCTTGTACACTGGAGTATGACTGTGTTTCTATTCTACTGATTTTTTTCCTTAATGCTCATTCGAATTGTATTTTCCACAATAATTGGTAATCCAGGGTGTATTTTTATAGCTAGAAAATCCACAGAAGTTGTAAATATTGTACAGCTTGTGTACTGTGTTGTCCACAGAGCATAGTAGGAATGAACTGTTTAATGAATGTATCATGCCAATTACTGTTTACCTACAGTTTAGCTTCATGTCCAGTAAACAGTACTATACTTTTTTGTTCTTTTTATGGTTAAAGATATTCTTTAATACAAATGTATTCCAGCTTTCATCTCCCCTTAGCTGCTTTTGCATATTTATTTAGTTTTAAACTACTTCACTGTGAGAACCTGCAGCATAGGAGAGGTCAGTTTAATCTGAATCTGGCTTATAACTGGTCAGTTTTATCCTGTGGTGGTGACTTTGATGACCATTGCCTAAAATACATAAAGGGAAAACCATAGCAGTAAGAAAAATGAATGATGGGAGAGTGTGTGTTTGCACTCAGTTCTGGTCAACTGCATTATAGTAAGGAGTTGCAGGAGTGGAGGGAATTAGAGGCAGGGAAAACCAAGGAAGAGATGGAGGGAAGGGGCGTGGACATCCAGGAAGGCACGGCGTGTTTGAATGACCGGAGAAGTTTGTGGTCGGATGTCCCGCGAATGGTATCGGGTCGTACGAAGTAATACGGACGAACTCGACAGACATTCGAAGCTTCCGAACATTTGGGATTTAGGGTTTTTCCACAACCCACAATTACACGGGACAATGTTTTTCTTTCGTTGCCGAGTATACGGGGGCTAATGGTTTGTTGAGTGATAAATGTCTGTTTAGTATGTAATGGCCAATGTAGTAAGTGACTTATTTGTTTCATTGATATATAGAGTGGAAAATTGGTAACTGTGTGCCCAGTTTTGACACTGAGATCAATTAATATCTGAAGATGCCTATAGATTTAGTGACAAAGGAATGCACTCAACCTTTAGCATCATGGGTTATCAGCTTTCACAATTTTATGTGGTCAGTGGATAAGTTGCCATCTGTCATTTCCAGTCAGGTTGAAGACAGAGAAAATTTATTTGCAGTGCCTGTGGCTACCACCGACACGTATAGACACGACTGATAATCGACCAATAAACAGACGGTCTCCCGCCGGCCTCGCAGATCTTTTAATCTTTACGTTAATATTTCCCGCAACCCTCGACATCGGGCGAACCTCTCGCTCCAATCCCCTGCCCTCCTGTACTGCTTGCTGGCTTTCTCCTCTGTAATTGAGTGAGTAAGTTGTTTATAAGGTTAGAGTCACTGACATAGAACATGCATATTGATATTAAAGTGGATGATGAATTACTTGGTTAAAGAATCAAGTTGTGATGTGGTAAATGATTTGTAAGAAACAGAAAAGTAACTTGTAATCTCCACCTCAGTGGAGTGCAGGTAAATACAGATAAGTTAATGACTTGTTATGAGGTTTATACCTCGTATGTACAGTAGTGTAAGTTAGCTTGAGGAATCATATACAGTGCTGTATATACTGTACAGTATGTGAGAAGTGTTGTAAAGTAAAGACATGAATACAAGGAATTATTGTCAAGTTACTGAAGGAGGATTCTGTGTTATACACAGTATTGAAATGTGTTCATTATGTTAAAATGATAGTTTCTGTTTTACCATTTACTTGTTTTACATAAGGTAATTCCATTATTTTAAGATTCTAATAAATGTCATGTGATGTTTTTTTTAATTCTTAATATCAGCTCTTTGGATGGATTTCGCGATTTGAGGAATAGCTTTAACGTTTCGCGAAGAGCGCAACGCCTCGGACCGGTTCGGCGTCGCGTAAAATTGATCCCATTCCGTGCAGAGTCGATCATTTTTCATGCCAAGCCGATGCTGTATCGTCTAAAGCCGATTCTGTCGTATGCACAGCCGGTACCGCATCGAGCCGAGCCGAACCGGCGTAGAGGAAAGCCAATCCTATATCACGAAATCCAGACTCGCGCAGAGGCGATCGCGCGTCGTGCAAAGATAATCGCGTAACGCGCACGATCGATTTTTGTCGCGCAAAGCCGACCCTGTACCTCGCCCGACCTCTCGCGTCATTATTACCAGGTTGCCATTGTGCCATCTCACCTCAAAGGATTTTAAGCCCTTCATTGCGACAAACTAAAACCACGGTACAGTACGTGCAGTTCACCCCCAACAATGTAGCGATACCGCATTCTCGTTTTACAGTAAGGACAAGGTACGGGGGGTTTAAATCTCCACACACACACACACACACAAAAAAAAAATCTATCTGCTCATCCGGATCTGATGCATTTGGAAAGGAACACGACGTACAGCAGTTTCAGCTCGGTCGTCGAGCATTCGCAAACGGTGTTCCGAATTGTTTTTCAATCGTGTCGTACCGTATTGCGTCGACGAGAAAAGGGCAGATACGTATTTTTTTTTTGTGCGCGCGTACCATTGACGGAGGAAATATAACACCTCGGTAGTACGAATCACTCGAACGAAACTGTGCCATTGTAAATCCATTCACGAATTCAGCGTCTCGCAGTCAGAGAATGAGTCGAGCAATGAATAGATAAGGTGTAAATACTAAATGTTTATATGATTAGTTTGTTGTGTCAAGTGTGTTTTATACTACTGACAGCTACTAAGAGTCGAACGGATCGGTATTATGGAATTACCGTAGTATGCGGTTTTACGAACCGAGTTTCTTTGTTCGGGAGAATATTTTTGTTAAAACCTCCTAACAAACAATGCATCTGATAATGAAGTTGACACTGCATCTTTTTGTTAATGTGAAAATGTTGAATAGTGTACTGTAGGTGACTTTCAGACAGTGGCATGTGCAGGAAGCTACCAAGGAATTATTATGAATACTGTATAAGTGGAGTAATGGCTGAGAACTAAATACTTGTACAGGTATTTGGTTTATGATCCAAGTGTAGTCATATTCGGCTGTGTTACGTCATTAGTTTTCGGCGATCTCTCGTCGACGTTACGATAATTCGCGGCAAGTACGTGACGCGTCGGAGAGGAGGGAATTTCGGGATATTACACGGAAGAAAATAATTTGACCGAAAGTTTAACGCAAATACAAACCAAAAAATGTTATTGGCGATGCCCGAGTGATGGGGGAATTTACCCAGAAGAAGGCACCGTTAAATATTGTTACGGAATATTGTAGTATTACCGTTTTATAATGTGAAATTTAGGTTTAATGGACAAATATATTTTAAGGGGTAAGAGAGTCAAATATTAGAAGAGTTATTAAGGGTACCCATTTTACTTAGTGCAATGCAGAAATAATTGTAGACAAATGTTATTTTGTAATTATGGAAAAGGCCTTAGGAGGGAAAGGTGCAGCCTTATTCAATGTATGCTAGTCAAACAGAGGTGGGCAAGTGCATTTTTTTTATATTAGAAGGAAATGATGTACAGTATATGTTGAGAGAGAAAGGAGCTAATTAATTAAGGGAACTATGAGAGGAAATAAATTGGTTGGTCGGGATGTAGTGTTTAAAAGTTGTCACGGTTATATACGAAATTGTAATTAGATATGTAGTTAGAGTAAGCAGCGAGGCGGGAGTAGACTCGATGGCGAGACAAGACATAAACACAGCAGGGAGGAGAGCTAATATACGATCCATTCCACGACCGGCGGCGTTTTAAGAGTCGGCATACGAATGACCGACTCCCACCCGCAGCACCGAAGAAAATGGCGACGACGGCCAACGGGGTCTAGAGCGCCGAGAACTTCTCGACGGTCGTCGGAACTAACGCGTTCTAATATGCGAAGGGAAGAAATTTTCAAGACCTCCACGGTGTCGACGCTTACACGGACCGGGTCACTTTTACTTTTCCAATGATATTTCTTAATATAGTATCTAACACTAAATCCTGTTTGCTCACAGGTTAATAATACAGGTGAAAACAATTATGATATTCCTTTATTGCAATGACATGTTTTTTAGCTTTTGTATTATTTTTCACTGTCGATTGTACAGTATCTTATAAGTTACAAAATTTTCACAAAAGTAATATTGTTTAAACTGGGTATACATTCTGTGTAATGTGCGGCAAAGGTACCACGCATCCGGGTTTCTTATTTGTAGGAACACGGGCATTGGAATTCGGTGTCTCCCTCCCCTCAATGACACGTATGTCCCAATGTCTGCGGAGCTACAGGTAACAGTTCATCACAGGGCAATATATTGAAATGTAAAATGGAAATTGTATTTAAAGACATACAATGACTGTTTTATTGTGTTCTTTTCTATTTTTAAGAGGTAACAAACTAGGAAACTTCTTGTATCAAGATAACTTTTTAATGTACAGTATTCTTTTAATGAATGTATACCGTACCGGCGGGGTACCGGGGGCTCTCAAACATTTAAAAGACTGCAGTTGAATGCTGCCAGCCCTCCCTTAAAGATATAAAGAATGTAGGAATTTTTTCCCTCATTAACAGATACAGTTTCTATGCCTACGACCCAACAGTCGGTATTCTTCCCCCTTTTCCCGGAGTACCGTTCGTTTACGCACGTCATGGCATACGATCTCACTACTGTACCAGATTAGATATTTAATAATGAAACCAACAACTTTTTCCTTCTCTTTTATTTTTTATTTTTAGTATTTAATAATAAACGAAACCGACGACCGTTTGCTTCCGTTTTATTACTATTTTATTTTATTTTTAGGATGGGTTACAGTCATCATGCTTGTTGGGGATTTCAGTGCATTGCCTTAATGTTTTCACATTTAATGGATCTAAATGCTAGGCCGGTTCTTTTAGGAAACACTGTTTATATGAATTGCTTGATATTAACATAGCATAATATTGTCTTAGGAAAATGTTAATGTACGAATGAATATTTGAGTGACAACAGCTTGTACGGGGAATGTCTTCTAGCGAGGCGATGCCAATTATGAAAACGATTAAATTTTTTGTACATATTTTGTACCCAAAGCTTGTACAGGTGCATTCCTCAGCAATAAATAAAAAAGGTGGATTTATGTTTTATCTTCAGTTATCCTTCTTATATAGGTTAAAGAACTGCCCCGGCGTAATACGGGGAGCGCACGCGGTCGACTCCTCGCCGTTCACGAATATCGAGTTCGGAACGCTACTGCATTCGCCGCAACCGCGTACCGTACGGCGCGACGTCAAACTCGAAACGGAGTCGACGTCCGCCACGCACAATCGACATTCTATACGGCGTACGGCACAGACGGGACAAATGTCGGTCGAGAGCGAGCTATTTCTGTTTTTGCTTATGAAGGTAATTACAGTAATTTTATTGCATAATATATTTGTTATAGCCTATAATTTCTGCACTACGTACCCCTTCTACGTCGTCGGTCAATTTATTCCGTCGCCCGATTTATGGTCGCGCTCGAGTCGTCGGCGGCATCCGCATTTTTTTTATCCGTTTCCCGAGCCACCCGAGTACCGTACATGGGTCACTCGGCGCCGCGCACGTCCGGAACGTAGAGCATGACGTACCGTACGGCGTTATTTATACGGAGTACAACACGGCGTGCCCCGACAATTCGCGGATTTTTAATTTCCGGAAAGCTTCAAAATTTTTACAAAAATTTGATTGTCATTTATTTGAATAGATAATTTTCTGCTCTATAATTTCAACTCTATGCTGAAAACCTTGCACAAGTACAGTGAGTTCTGCTATAACGCGTGTTTTGATAACGCGAATTTGCTCTAACGCGATTTATGAATTCGGAACAATATTTGTATAACGCGATCGCTTGTTTGCTATAACGCGATTTTTGCTTACTATTTCTCCAATTTTGTGGTATTAACTGTGAATATGGTAAAGAAGAATATCTCCAAAAAGCATTCTGATGATAGAATTCCCGGTGATTATCGTAAAAGAAAGGATATAACACTTGAAGAGAAGCTTGATGTTATCAACCTCAAAATCACCCTTCTCCCCATCAAGTTACATTCATATTTTTTCAAGGTAAAGTGTTAAATTTACTGTATGATTTCATTATTAGATATGAATGTAACATTTATTTAGACTGTGCTATCCTTTGTGTTAGGCTAACTACTAAATTTTTTCGATTTCGAGTAATCTGCACCTAACCCTATTTTCTCCATAAGCCCTGTTATTTCTATTACGCGATTTTCTATAACACGATATTTTACAAGAACACAATTATCGCGTTATAGCAGAACTACCTGTACACCTCTGAAACTCCCAGGTACACCTCAGACACTGCCAGGTACACCACAGACACTCTCAGGTTCACCTCAGACACTCCAAGGTGCACCTCTGACACTCCCAAGTGCACCTCTGACACTCCCAGGCACACCTCTGACACTCCCAGGTACACCTCAGACACTCCCAGGTACACCACTGACACTCCCAGGTACAGTGAGTTCTGCTATAACGCGTGTTTTGATAACGCGAATTTGCTCTGACGCGATTTATGAATTCGGAACAATATTTGTATAACGCGATCGCTTGTTTGCTATAACGCGATTTTTGCTTACTATTTCTCCAATTTTGTGGTATTAACTGTGAATATGGTAAAGAAGAATATCTCCAAAAAGCATTCTGATGATAGAATTCCCGGTGATTATCGTAAAAGAAAGGATATAACACTTGAAGAGAAGCTTGATGTTATCAACCTCAAAATCACCCTTCTCCCCATCAAGTTACATTCATATTTTTTCAAGGTAAAGTGTTAAATTTACTGTATGATTTCATTATTAGATATGAATGTAACATTTATTTAGACTGCTATCCTTTGTGTTAGGCTAACTACTAAATTTTTTCGATTTCGAGTAATCTGCACCTAACCCTATTTTCTCCATAAGCCCTGTTATTTCTATTACGCGATTTTCTATAACACGATATTTTACAAGAACACAATTATCGCGTTATAGCAGAACTACCTGTATCAATTTTTTTCACTTGACACAGTTTCCCCCAAATTCAGACTCTGATTACACAAAAACTGTAACACCTATGGGAAAAATGAATAGAGACAATGTTGTTTAAAATCACATTTCCATTATTTTTGCGTACGTACGAAATATTATCGTCCAATGCACGGTTCAACCGGAAAGTGCGAAAAAGTAATCGGCATCCCCTTTCGGGGGAGGCATTCGGGGCCCAAAAAGGGGGATGCTGCCCTCCCCGGATGGAAGGAAACTCTTTTGATCTTGATTTCTATAGCCTTCAAGAGTATGTATGCCAAATTTCATCTCGATATAAATTTTTTTCCAAGTGGCTTCACTTTCTCATGCTTCAATAACAAAATCTTCTGTGCACGATGAGGGTGGCTTACACACTTTAGAGTCGATAGGCTATGGTCCATACTAATGCCAGCTCCAGATCCAAAACTTGTGCGAAGTGCAGTGTATCCTGGAAGTTTGGGTAATGTGTGCGTGTGTGACACTCCTAGTCTCCTCAGAAATAGGTACGTATAATGAACTATCTAGGAATGTTAAGAAAAATGTAAGGAAAGCAAAGAGAGACTACAAAATCAGGATAGCAAGAGAATCCAAGGCGAATCCCAAGGGCTTTTTCCAGGTATATAGAACAAAGGTCAAGGACAAAGTTGGTCCTTTAAAGTCAGGAGGGGGTGGGGGGGGAAGTTATCGATGGCAGTGAAGAAATAAGCAAAGCATTGAACAGCTACTTATTATCAGTATTCACAGAAGAAATTCACGAGGAAATTCCAGAGGTGGAACTGATATTTAGGGGAAAGGAAGAAGAGAAATTTAAGAATATCACTATCAGAAAAGAGGATAAATAAATTAAAGAAGACAAAATCCACAGGGCCGGATGAAATTTTTCCTCGAGTCTCGAAAGAGCGTAGGGAACAGATTAGCGTAAATTTATTTACAAAATCACGAGACACGGGACAAATGTAGTACCCATATTCAAAAAGAGAGAGAGAGCACCGGTGTCAAATTACCGGCCGATCGGTTTGACGTCGGTAGTGGGGAAATTTCTTGAATCAATTATAGCAAATAGCATCCGATCGCATTTAGAGAAAAGCAAATTAATCTACGACTCTCAACGTGGGTTTACAGAGGGAAAATCTCATCTAACAAATCTGCCGACGTTTTTTAGGAAAGTCTTCGAGGTAGTAGATAACGAAGAAAATTACGATGTTATTTACTTAGACTTTAGCAAAGCATTTGACAGAGTACCGCATCAGAGGCTTCTGAGAAAAGTTAAGGCTCATGGCATCGAGGGGAAAGTTTCAAATTGGATAAAATCGTGGCTCACCGATAGAACGCGGAGGGTCGGCGTAGACGGCGTTAAATCCGAGTGGGGTTCCCCAGGGGTCAGTGCTAGTGCCAACTCTTGTTCATAATCTACATAAACGATCTAGATACTGGGATCAGCAGTGACATAAGCAAGTTTGCCGATGACACCAAAATAGGGCGGCAGATTAACTCTGGGCAGGATGCAAATGCACTACAGGAGGATTTAAATAAACTGCAGGAGTGGTCAGAAAAATGGCAAATGAAATTCGACACCAGCAAGTGCAGCGTACTTAATATTGGAAGAACAAATACTGTCGATGTATACGGCCTTAACAACCAGGGCTGGATTCAGGAGTGGGCAAAGTGGGCAGCTGCCCATGGGCCTCCACAATCTGGGGGCTTCCACATGTGCGGTAGTAGCTATATCAGGGCTGGTTCGACTTGAAACCACATGAATGACTCCAGTCATGTCTCACTTTTGTGTATATGTGTGTGTTGTGAATTTGTACACTATCAATAAATATACAGTTAATTAAAAATTTCTCAATGTTCTAATTTCCTCAATATAACTGCATATGGTTTCAAAATTCTCCAAAGAAGTGTTCAAATTTCCAAATTTTCCGGGGCTTAGCACCCCCCGGAACTCCCAGATGTTTAGGCTCGCTTCACTCGCCACTCCACCCTCTTGGGTAGTTATGATGAGGGTGGCCTCCACAGGTCTAAATCCGGTACTGTTAACAATAACCTAGAGAAGTCGACTTGTGAAAGAGACTTAGGGGTACTTGTACGCCCGGACCTACGGCCCAGGAAACCGAGTTAATGTTCGAAATAAGGCAAACAGAGTATTAGGTTTTATATCTAGAAGTGTAAGTAATAAAGAGTGCAGAGGTCTTATTGCAACTATATCTTGCGCCAGTCAAGCTGCACCTCGATTATGCGGTACAGTGGTGGTGCCCTTATTATAGAATGGATATCAATTCACTGGAGTCGGTGCAGGGAAGAATGACGAAAATGATTCCGGGACTTAGAAACCTTCCATGTCAAGATAGGTTAAAGAAACTAAACTTGCATTCCCTAGAAAGACGAAGAGTGCGGGGACATATGATAGAAGTATTTAAGTGGGTGAAAGGAATCAATAAAGGGGATATAAAGTTCTTATAATATCCGAGCAGGATAGGACTCGTAGCAACGGATTTAAGTTGGATAAGTTTAGGAGGGAACTGGTTCACAAATGGGGTGGTGGAACAAGCTTAGCAACTTTGTAGTAAGTGCTGGAATGCTGGAAAGTTTTAAAAGGAGGCTAGATAGATTCATGGATGATAGAAACTCTCGACAGGAGCTGCCATGCACAGGCCAACCGGCCTATTGCAGACTCCTTATTTTCTTAAACAATCCTCTACTCATTTCTCACATGGTATGTATTTATTGTGCCAGGTGGTTTCTTACTGGCCACAAATAAATCTTAATTTGTGATATTATGGAGTTGAAAAAAAATACGAAGTGAATTTATGTGGCAGATGCTTTAGCCATTGTATTCTCAATTTTTGCAAGTTTGGATTTGGAAACGTTAGGCATTTGGGCCTCAGTTGTCGAGTGGAAGAAATTGGACAGCGTTTACAAAATATCAAGATCAAGATCTTAGTAGTGTGAAAGTGTAAATCGATGTAGGAGAATTTTAGTGCTAGACGGGATTGTATATTTGAAAACCCAATCTCCACCGAGTTTGAGGTACAGCCCAGGTCAAGAGGCCTTCAACCTTAAAATCATTGCCATACGACAAAACTTTTATTAAATTTTTTATGGAGTTGTGGTCACGGCTGTGTTAAAGGCCAACCAGGGAGTGTAATACTTGGTCTTTAGTTAAATCGGTTCATATTGTCATCATTGACTGCGTTAGAGGTTATCAATAACTTAAAGTGAAGAACAAATTCAAGCAAGCTGGTAAGGCACCACTGTCAGCTGAAACCAAGTCGTATTGTAGGTGCGAAAGACATTTTATTTTTTTGTTGTGCTTTCTCAAGGACAAACTCCTTACAATACACCATTCAAAGGGAGATAGATAGTGGGTTTTTTTGTACACAGTGATAGCACAAAGAAATATAAGTCATTGATCAGAACTGGAAAGGAAGGTATAAGGAAATAGTTAATAAAACAGCTTGCTTGGGTATCTTAATGGGCATTCTATTACCACCCCTAAGAATTATTTTGGCTTCCGTTTCTAAAGTACTGAGTGGGCGTATAAAATCAGTTATTCATAGCAAAATGCAGTGTACATAGATACCAACAAACCGCGTGAGTGAACAGGAAAAAAGAAAAAAAGACAACTCAAAATGCATCACGGGTCATTTTGTATGAGCTCAAGGTTTTGATTGAGTGAAGTAGGAAATTTGCATTTTAAGAAAACATAAAACCAATATAAAATAATTTTATTAAATTTTGATTGGTTACATATATTTCACATATACTTAATCCGTACACATAACTTTACTTTCACAGAGTATAGTGCAACACATCTCTTTTTACGGGGAATAACCCACCTGGGCACAGGTCAGGACCCACAAACTAGGCCTTGGGGGTTAAGATATACATGTATATGCTGGAAAAATAGTTTGCGCTTTTTTTTTTTTAAGAGAAACTGCTTGTAGTTAAACCTCTGGTTCACTATGAAACAAGAATCCCACTATGAAGAGGTGGGAAGGATTCACCTCCCACTGACCGCGGTGATTACTCTGTAGCATCTCCCAATTGTTATCCAAAAGGGTGTTGATCACACTGCAGCTTTTTTGGGCAACTGCAAAGGTCTCACGTTCGTCTAACCAGCGTATTCTGAAATATAATAAAAATCAAGATACTGTAGTTTGGGCCTGGTGGAATAGTGCAACATAAGGATTCAATTAAAAGTTGGTTTTAGTTTTAATATTCGAAAACTAATAAAAAAGAACATTTTCCTCTAGTGAAATTTTAAATTATGACTTGGTCTTCACAATCGAATAACTCGTGACCTAAATATTTCATGAAACTCTCACAAGAATGAACAAAGCTTAACATTCAAGCACTACCACAGACAATACCTTCACCAGATGTTGAGTCACCGTCGTGTACCAGTGTTCTGAACACACGCCCGTGTACCTGGCCTTATATACAGGCGGCCCACACTCCCTGACCAATCACAAGTTGCTTTTTAAGGGTTAAGTTTTAGCCAATGAGAACATTACTTTCTCGTGACGTCAAGGTCGCACTATGCCGGGATGACCCAACGATGACAAATGACTGTTTGATAACAAGTAAACGATTTCAACTTTATTGTGACATAAAGGAAGTATATAACGCGAAAACCAAATATTACGAAAACAATTTACAGCCATTCATAGTTACAGGTCTCAAAATGTATTCACTGTCTTACTTATCTTGGTAAAGAAATTGTGAATGTATTACAACAACAATAGTTTGCTCACTTTAAGTGTCTGTCCATTGTTAAGAGACATATACATGAAATTAGTACTGTTGTAATATCCAAATGTTATATAAAATGAAATAGAAAAGCATAAAAAATTAATATGACGAATAAAATAAAATGAAAAGATCACTAAGTACATTGATAGAGAGAAAAAGAATGACCATTAAACCACTGAGTTATTATTATCCTTTACTTCACATTAATCCTACAGCAGAAATACTAAAATTAACACAAGCTGTTAAATCCTGCAGGTGAGTACAGAAAGATACACACGTTACAACAATGAAGAAGAGAACATGGTGGTGATTGTAGTCGGCGGATGAATACAATACATGTATACTCTTAAGCTTCCCCTGAGGTGAGTCAATTGCATCGGGTATAGATTATGGCCATACTGTTAACTCCTTCACTTACATACACCAGTTTCGAGTTAACATAGAGAGATATTTACTCTAACTGATAAAGCTCAAACACGTGCAATTTGATAATGGTTCATTTGGTCAGGTCTCACACGTAAGTACCTTGGAGAGTAAATGTGGTACCTTAATATTGATGTAATTGATCTGAAATTCATGATGAGCAAAGAAACCTTAGCTTAAAGTGCCACTTTGTTCAGTGTTCTTATGAATGCAGCAGATGAGAGCTAACAGGCATTAGTCGATCCATAGTTTATAAAAAAAAAAATTTTTATAAATTTTTTTTTTTAATCATAGAAAACGGGAAATTTGTATCATAAAAAATGGGAAATATCTACTTTCCGGGAAAGTTGGTTATCTACTTTCCCGGAAAGTAGATAGATTTTCTACTTTTCGGGATAGTAGATTATCGACTTTTCGTGGAAGTAGATTTTCGAATTTTGGGGGAAATATTACCAAATTTTGCGAAGTAGATTATTATAGAAAACGGGAAATTTGTATCATAAAAAACGGGAAATATCTACTTTCCGGGAAAGTTGGTTATCTACTTTTCCGAAAAGTAGATAGATTTTCTACTTTTCGGGAAAGTAGATTATCGACTTTTCGGGGAAGTAGATTTTCGAATTTTGGGGGAAATATTACCTAATTTTGCGAAGTAGATTATCATAGAAAACGGGAAATTTGTATCATAAAAAATGGGAAATATCTACTTTCCGGGAAAGTTGGTTATCTACTTTCCCGAAAAGTAGATAGATTTTCTACTTTTCGGGAAAGTAGATTATCGACTTTTCGGGGAATAGATTTTCGAATTTTGGGGGAAATATTACCTAATTTTGCGAAGTAGATTATCATAGAAAACGGGAAATTTGTATCATAAAAAATGGGAAATATCTACTTTCCGGGAAAGTTGGTTATCTACTTTCCCGAAAAGTAGATAGATTTTCTACTTTTCAGGAAAGTAGATTATCGACTTTTCGGGGAAGTAGATTTTCGAATTTTGGGGGAAATATTACCTAATTTTGCGAAGTAGATTATCATAGAAAACGGGAAATTTGTATCATAAAAAATGGGAAATATCTACTTTCCGGGAAAGTTGGTTATCTACTTTCCCGAAAAGTAGATAGATTTTCTACTTTTCGGGAAAGTAGATTATCGACTTTTCGGGGAAGTAGATTTTCGAATTTTTGGGGAAATATTACCTAATTTTGCGAAGTAGATTATCATAGAAAACGGGAAATTTGTATCATAAAAAATGGGAAATATCTACTTTCCGGGAAAGTTGGTTATCTCTCAATAATAAACCCTACTTTCAGGAAAGTAGATTATCGACTTTTTCGAAATGGAATTTTTCAATTTTGGGGAAATATTACTAATTTTTGCGAAGTAGATTATCATAGAAAACGGGAAATTTGTATCATAAAAAATGGGAAATATCTACTTTCCGGGAAAGATGGTTATCTACTTTCCCGAAATATAGATAGATTTTCTACTTTTCGGGAAAGTAGATTATCGATTTTTCGGGGGAATAGATTTTCGAATTTTGGTGGAAATATTACCTAATTTTGCGAAGTAGATTATCATAGAAAACGGGAAATTTGTATCATAAAAAATGGGAAATATCTACTTTCCGGGAAAATTGGTTATCTACTTTCCCGAAAAGTAGAAAATCTATCTACTTTTCGGGAAAGTAGATTATCGACTTTTCGGGGAAGTAGATTTTCGAATTTTGGGGGAAATATTACCTAATTTTGCGAAGTAGATTATCATAGCTTTGTATCATAAAAATGGGATCTCTTTCCAAAGGTTGGTTACTTCTCCCAATAGAGAAGTGGGTTAGACTTTTCGGGAAGTAGATTTTCAATTTTGAAATATTACCTAATTTTGCGAAGTAGATTATCATAGAAAACGAAATTTGTATCATAAAATAGGATATCTACTTTCCGGGAAGTTGGTTATCTACTGAAAAATAGATAATCTACTTTTCGGGAAGTAGATTATCGACTTTTCGGGAAGTAGATTTTCGAATTTGGAATATTACCTAATTTGCAAGTAGATTATCATAGAAAACGGGAATTTGTATCATAAAATGGGAAATATCTACTTTCCGGGAAGTTGGTTATACTTTCCCGAAAAAATAATTTTCTACTTTCGGGGAAAGTAGATTATCGACTTTTCAGGGAATGATTTTTCGAATTTTGGAAATATTACCTAATTTTGCGAAGTAGATTATCATAGAAACTGGAAATTTGTATCATAAAAATGGGAAATATCTACTTTCCGGGAAGGTGTATCTACTTTCCGAAAAATGAATAATTTTCACTGGGAAGTAGATTATCGACTTTCGGGGAAGTAGATTTTCAATTTTGGGGAAATATTACCTAATTTTGGTAGATTATCATAGAAACGGGAAATTTGTATCATAAAAATAGGAAATATCTACTCGGGAAAGTTGGTTATCCTTGAAAAGTAGATGAATTTTCTACTTTTCGGGAAAGTAGATTATCGATTTTGGGAAATGGGTTAGAATTTTGGAAATATTACCTAATTTTGCAGAAGTAGATTATCATAGAAAACGGAAATTTGTATCATAAAAATGGAAATATCTACTTTCCGGAAAGTTGGTTATCTACTTTCCCGAAGTAGATAAATCTACTTTTCGGGAAAGTAGATTATCGACTTTTCGGGAAGTAGTTTTCGAATTTTGGAAATATTACTAATTTGCGAAGTAGTTATCATAGAAAACGGGATGAATATCAAAAATGAGGATCTACTGGGAAAGTTGGTTATCACTTTCCGAAAATGAAATGAATTATCGACTTTTCGGGAAATAGATTTTTCGAATTTTGGGGAAATATTACCTAATTTTGCGAAGTAGATTATCAGAAAACAGGAAATTTGTATCATAAAAATGAAATATCTACTTTCTGGAAAGTTGGTTATCTACTCAATAGATAGACCTACTACTAAAGTAGATCCTTTCAGGGAAGTAGATTTTCAATTTTAGGGGAAATATTACCTAATTTTGCGAAGTAGATTATCATAGAAAACGGGAAATTTGTATCATAAAAATGGGAAATATCTACTTTCAGGAAAGTTGGTTATCTACTTTCGAAAATGAATAGATTTTCTACTTTCGGGAAAGTAGATTATCGACTCGATAGTTTCGAATTTTGGGAAATATTACTAATTTTGCAGTAGATTATCATAGAAACAGGAAATTTGTATCATAAAAATGGAAATATCTACTTTCCGGAAAGTTGGTTATCTCACCGAAAGTAGATAGAATTTACTACTTTTCGGGAAAGTAGATTATCGACTTTTCGGGAAGTAGATTTTCGAATTTTGAAATATTACTAATTTGCAAGTAGATTATCATAGAAAACGCGGGAAATTTGTATCATAAAAATGAAATATCTACTTTCCGGAAAGTTGGTTATCTACTTTCAGTAAATAAATTTTCTACTTTTCGGGAAAGTAGATTATCGACTTTTCGGAGATAGATTTTCGAATTTTGGGGAAATATTAACTAATTTTGCGAAGTAGATGTCATAGAAAACGGGAAATTTGTATCATAAAAAATGGGAAATATCTACTTTCCGGGAAAGTTGGTTATCTACTTTCCCGAAAATGAATAATTTTCTACTTTTCAGAGGAAATGATTATCGACTTTTCGGAAGTAGATTTTCAATTTTGGGGAAATATTACTAATTTTGCGAAGTAGATTATCATAAAACAGAAATTTGTATCATAAAATGGGAAATATCTACTTTCCGGGAAAGTTGGTTATCTACTTTCGAAAAAATGAATAGATTCTACTTTTCGGGAAAGTAGATTATCGATTTTCGAGGAAGTAGATTTTCGAAGGAAATATTACCTAGTTTTGCGAAGTAGATTATCATAAAGCAAATTTGTATCATAAAAATGGGAAATATCTACTTTCCGGGAAAGTTGAGTTATACAATAGATACTACTACTTTCGGGGAAAGTAGATTATCGACTTTTCAGGAAGTAGATTTTTCTTTCGGAAATATTACCTAATTTTGATTATCATAGAAACGGGAAATTTGTATCTAAAGGAAATATCTACTTTCCGGAAAGTTGGTTATCTACTTTCGAAAATAGATAGATTTCTACTTTCGAAATTAATTATCGACTTTTCGAGGGAAGTAGATTTTCGAATTTTGGAAATATACCTAATTTTGCGAAGTAGATTATCATAAACGGGAAATTTGTATCATAAAAATGGGAAATATCTACTTTCAGGAAGAAATTGGTATCTACTTTCGAAAAATAGAAATAGACCTACTTTTCGGGAAAGTAGATTATCGACTTTTCGGGAAGTAGATTTTCGGACGGAAATATTACCTAATTTTGCAGTAGATTATCATAGAAACGGGAAATTTGTATCATAAAATGGGAAATATCTACTTTCCGGGAAAGTTGGTTATCTTAAATTCTACTTTTCGGGAAAGTAGATTATCGACTTTTCGAGAGTGAATTTTTCAATTTTAAATATTACCTAATTTTGCAGTAGATTATCATATAAACGGAATTTGTATCATAAAAATGGGAAATATCTACTTTCTACAGGAAGTTGTCTACTGAAAATAATAAATTCTACTTTTCGGGATGAATTATCGACTTTTCATGGATTTTCAATTTTGGGAAATATTACCTAATTTTGCGAAGTAGATTATCATAGAAAACGAAATTTGTATCATAAAAATGGGAAATATCTACTTTCGGAAAGTTGGTTATCTACTTTCCCGAAAAATGAATTCTACTTTTCGAGTAGATTATCGACTTTTCGGGAAGTAGATTTTCGAATTTTGAAATATTACTAATTTTGCGAGTAGATTATCATAGAAAACGGAAATTTGTATCATAAATGAAATATCTACTTTCGGGAAAGTTGGTTATCTACTTTCGAAATAGATAATTTTCTACTTTTCGGGAAAGTAGATTATCGACTTTTCGAAGTAGTTTTCGAATTTTTGGAAATATTACCTAATTTTGAAGTAGATTATCATAGAAACGGGAAATTTGTATCATAAAAATGGGAAATATCTACTTTCCGGGAAGAGTTGGTTATCTACTTGAAAAATAAATAACATTTTCGGGAAGTAGATTATCGACTTTCGGGGAAGTGAATTTTTCGAATTTTGGGGAAATATTACCTAATTTTGCGGAAGTAGATTATCATAGAAAACGGGAGGTATCATAAAATGGAAATATCACACTGGAGAGTTATCTACTTTCGAAAATAGATAATTCTACTTTTCGGAAAGTAGATTATCGACTTTTCGGGAAGTAGATTTTCGAATTTTGGAAATATTTTATGTTTGCAAATAGATTATCATAGAAACAGGAAATTTGTATCATAAAATGGGAAATATCTTTCCGGGAAAGTTGGTTATCTACTTTCAAAGTAATGAATACTTTCGGGAAATAGATTATCGACTTTTCGGGGAAGTAGATTTTCGAATTTTTGGAAATATTACCTAATTTTGCAAGTAGATTATCATAGAAAACAGGAAATTTGTATCATAAAATGGAAATATCTACTTTCCGGAAAGTTGGTTATCTACTTTCCCGAAAATAGATAGATACTTTTCGGGAAAGTAGATTATCGACTTTTCGGAGTAGATTTTTCAATTTTGGAAATATTACCTAATTTTGCGAAGTAGATTATCATAGAAATTGTATCATAAAAAAGGAATATCTACTTTCGGGAAAGTTGGTTATCTACTTTCGAGAAAATAGATAATTTTCACTGGGAAGTTAGTTATCGACTTTTCGGGAAGTAGATTTTCAATTTGGAAATATTACCTAATTTTGCGAAGTAGATTATCATAGAAAACGGGAAATTTGTATCAAATGGGAAATATCTACTTTCGGGAAAGTTGGTTATCTACTTTCGAAAAGTGAATAATTTTCTACTTTCGGGAAGTAGATTATCGACTTTTCGGGAAGTAGATTTTTCGAATTTTGGGAAATATTACCTAATTTTGCGAAGTAGATTATCATAGAAAACAGGAAATTCGCAAAACAGGAAATTTGTATCATAAAAAATGAAATATCTACTTTCCGGGAAAGTTGATTATCTACTTTCGAAAAGTAGATGAATTTTCTACTTTTCGGGAAAGTAGATTAACTATCAATTTCGGGGAATGAATTTTCGAATTTTGAAATAATACCCTAATTTTGCGAAGTAGATTATCATAAACAGGAAATTTGTATCACAAAAATGGAAATATCTACTTTCCGGGAAAGTTGGTTAGATAACAAATTTTTTCGAAAATAGATATCATAGAAAAACAGGAAATTTGTATCTTAAAAATAGAAATATCTACTTTCCGAAAGTTGGTTAGATAACAAATTTGCCGAAAATAGATTATCATAAACTATGAGAAATTTATCCATAAAAAATAGAAATATCTACTTTCCGCGAAAGTTGGTTAGATAAACAACTTTCCCGAAAATAGATTATCATAGAAACGGGAAATTTGTATCATAAAAATAGAAATATCTACTTTCCGGGAAAGAAGTTGGTTGAATAACCAAATTTGCCGAAAATAGATATCATAGAAACAGGAAATTTGTATCATAAAAAATAAATATCTACTTTCCGCGAAAGTTGGGTGAATAAACAACTTTCCCGAAAATAGATTATCATAGAAACAGAAATTTGTATCATAAAAATGAAATATCTGCCAGGAAAGTTGATTTATCTACTTTTCGTAAATGAATTTTCTACTTTTCAGGAAAAGTAGATTATCATTTTCAGAGATAGATTTTTTCAATTTTGGGGGAAATATTACCTAATTTGCAAAAGTAGATTATCGCAAAGCAGAAATTTGTATCACAAAAAATGGGAAATATCTACTTTCAGGAAAGTTGGATTTAGATAACCAAATTTGGCCAAATTATATCATAGAAACAGGAAATTTGTATCGCAAAAATGGGAAATATCTACTTTCGCGAAAGTTGGTTAGATAAACAACTTTCCGAAAATAGATTATCATAGAAAACAGGAAATTTGTATCCTGTAAAAAATGGAAAATATCACTTTCAGGAAGTTGGTTGAAATAACCAAATTGCCAGCGAATATCATAAGAAAACAGGAAATTTGTATCATAAAAAATGGGAAATATCTACTTTCCGCGAAAGTTAGTTGGACGCTTAACTTTCGAAAATAGATTATCATAGAAACAGAGACACAGCGTAAAAATACGATATCTACTTTCCGGGAGAAAGTTGATTTATCTACTTTCGAAAGTGAATAGATTTTCTTTTCGGGAAAGTAGATTATCGATTTTCAGAGGGAATAGATTTTTCGAATTTTGAAATATTACCTAATTTGCAAGTAGATTATCAAAACGAAATTTGTATCACAAAAATGAAATATCTACTTTTCCGGGAAGAAGTTGGTTGAATAACTAAATTTGCGAAAATAGATATTATCATAGAAAACGAAATTTGTATCATAAAAAATGAAATATCTACTTTCCGCGAAAGTTGGTTAGATAAACAACTTTCCCGAAAATAGATTATCATAGAAACGAAATTTGTATCATAAAATGGGAAATATCTACTTTCAGGAAAGTTGGTTTGATAACCGTTGCCGAAAATGGAGTTATCATAGAAAACAGGAAATTTGTATCATAAAAAATGGGAAATATCTACTTTCCGCGAAAGTTGGTTAGATAAACAACTTTCCCGAAAATAGATTATCATAAAACAGGAAATTTGTATCATAAAAAAATAGAAATATCTTTTTCCGGGAGAGATTGATTATCTACTTTCGAAAGTAGATAGATTTTCTACTACTTTTCGGGAAGTAGATTATCGATTTTTAGAGAATAGATTTTCCGAATTTTGGAAATATTACTAATTTTGCGAAGTAGATTATCATAGAAAACGGGAAATTTGTATGTCACAAAAATGAAATATCTACTTTCAGGAGAGTTGGTTAGATAACAACCAAATTTGCCGAGAAATAGATTATCATAGAAAACGGGAAATTTGTATCATAAAAAATGGAAATATCTACTTTCCGCGAAAGTTGGTTAGATAAACAACTTTCCCGAAAATGAATTATCATAGAAAACGAAATTTGTATCATAAAAAATGGGAAATATCTACTTTCCAGGAAATTGGTTTGATAACCAATTTGCCAATAATTATCATAAAACTTAGGAAATTTGTATCATAAAATAGAAATATCTGCTTTCGCGAAAGTTGGTTAGATAAACAACTTTTCCGAAAGAAATAAAATTATCCATAGAAAACGGAAATTTATCATAAAATAGGAAATATATCTACTTTTCCGAAATAACCAACTTTCCAAAATAGATTATCATAGAAAACAGGAAATTTGTATGCATAAAAATGGGAAATATCTACTTTCCGCGAAAGTTTCTTAGATAACCAACTTTCCGAAATTGATTATCATAAACAGGAAATTTGTATCATAAAAATGAAATATCGACTTTCCGGGAAAGTTTCTTAGATAACCAACTTTCCGAAAATAGATTATCATGAAAACAGGAAATTTGTATCGTAAAAATGGAAATATCGACTTTCGGGAAAGTTGGTTAGATAACCAAATTTCCGAAAATGATTATCATAAAACAGGAAATTTGTATCATAAAATAGGAAATATCTACTTTCCGGAAAGTTGGTTAGATTACCAAATTTGCCGAAAATAGAATATCTAAAACGGAATTTGTATCATAAAAATGAAATATCTACTTTCCGGGAAAGTTGGTTAGATAACAAATTTGCCGAAAATAGATTATCATAAAAGCAGAAATTTGTATCATAAAAATGGGAAATATCTACTTTCCGGGAAGGTTAGTTAGATTACCAAATTTAAAATAGATTATCATAAAACAGGAAATTTGTATCATAAAAATGGGAAATATCTACTTTCCGGAAAGTTTCTTAGATAACCAACTTTTCCGAAATAAGTTTATCATAGAAAACAGGAAATTTGTATCATAAAAATGGAAATATCGACTTTCAGGGAAAGTTGGTTAGATAACCAACTTTTCGAAAATAGATATCATAGAAAACAGGAAATTTGTATCATAAAAATATGGGAAATATCTACTTTCCGGGAAGTTGGTTAGATAACAAATTTCGAAATAGATTATATCATAGAAAACAGGAAATTTGTATCTTAAAAAATGGGAAAATATTTCTACTTTGAAAGTTGGTTAGATTACCAAATTTGAAAATTTTTAATCCATAGAAACAGGAAATTTGTATCATAAAAATAGGAAATATCTACTTTCCGGGAAAGTTTGTTAGATAACCAAATTGCCGAAAATTGATTATCTGAAAATGGGAAATTTTATCATAAAATGGGAAATATCTACTTTCAGGAAAGTTTCTTGGATAACAATTCGAAATATATCATAGAAAACGGAAATTTGTATCATAAAAATTGAAATATCTACTTTCCGGGAAAGTTGGTTTGATTACAAATTTGCCGAAAATAGGTTATCATAGAAACGGAAATTTGTATCATAAAAATTGGAAATATCTACTTTGGAAAGTTGGTTAGATTACCAAATTTACTTAATGAATATCATAAAGCAAATTTGTATCATAAAAATGGGAAATATCTACTTTGGGAAAGTTGGTTAGATAACCAAATTTGCGGAAAATAGATATCATAAGGAATTGTATCATAAAAAATGGGAAATATCTACTTTCCGGGAAGTTGGTTAGATTACCAAATTTGCCGAAAATAGATTATCATAGAAGAAATTTGTATCATAAAAATGGGAAATATCTACTTTCCGGGAAAGTTGGTTAGATAAATTTGCGAATTATCATAGAAAAGGGAAATTTGTATCATAAAAATAGAAATATCTACTTTCCGGAAAGTTAGTTAGATTACCAAATTTGAAATAGATTATCATAAACAGGAAATTGTTCATAAAAATGGGAATATATCGACTTTCCGGGAAAGTTGGTTATACCAAATTTCCGAAAATAGATATCATAAAAACAGGAAATTTGTATCATAAAATAGGAAATATCTACTTTCCGGGAAAGTTTGTTAGATAACCAAATTTGCCGAAAATAGATTATCATAGAACAGGAAATTTGTATCATAAAAATGGGAAATATCTACTTTCCGCGAAAGTTTCTTAGATAACCAACTTTCGAAAATTGATTATCATAGACAGAAATTTGTATCATAAAATAGAATATCGACTTTGGGAAAGTTTCTTAGATAACTTTCGAAAATAGATTATCATAGAAACAGGAAATTTGTATCATAAAAATGGAAATATCGACTTTCCGGGAAAGTTGGTTTGAATAACCAATTGCCGAAAATAGATTATCATAGAAACGGAAATTTGTTCATAAAAATGGGAAATATCTACTTTCCGGGAAAGTTGGTTAGATTACAATTGCCGAAAATAGATTATCATAGAAAACAGGAAATTTGTATCATAAAAATGGGAATATCTACTTTCAGGAAAGTTGGTTAGATAACCAAATTTGCCGAAAATAGATTATATAGAAACAGGAAATTTGTATCATGAAAATGGGAAATATCTACTTTCCGGGAAAAGTTAGTTAGATTCAAATTGCCAAAATAGATTATCATAAAACAGGAAATTTGTATCATAAATGTGAAATATCTACTTTCGCGAAGTTTCTTGAATAACAATTTTCGAAAATGATTATCATAGAAAACGAAATTTGTATCATAAAAATGGGAAATATCTACTTTCCGGGAAGTTTGTTAGATAACCAACTTCCGAAATATGATTATCATAAACAGGAAATTTGTATCGTAAAAATAGGAAATATCGACTTTCTGGGAAGTTAGTTAGATAACAAATTTGCCGAAAATAGATTATCATAAACAAATTTGTATCATAAAAATGGGAAATATCTACTTTTCGGGAAAGTTGGTTAGATTACCAAATTTGCCGAAAATGATTATCTTAAAAACGGAAATTTGTATGTAAAAATGGGAAATATCTACTTTCCGGGAAGAGTTTGTTAGATAACAAATTTGCCAAAATGATTATCATAAAACAGGAAATTTATCATCAAAAATGAAATATCTACTTTCGGAAAGTTGGTTGATTACAAATTTGCCGAAATAGATTATCATAGAAAACATTTGTATCATAAAAATGGAAATATCTACTTTCGGGAAGTTTGCTTAGATAACCAAATTTTCCGAAATAGTTATCATAGAAACGGAAATTTGTATCATAAAAATGGGAAATATCTACTTTCCGGGAAAGTTTCTTAGATAACCACTTTAAAATAGATTATCATAGAAAACAGAAATTTGTATCGTAAAAATGGGAAATATCGACTTTCGGGAAAGTTGGTTAGATAACAAATTTGCCGTATTATAGAAAACAGGAAATTTGTATCATAAAAATGGGAAATATCTACTTTCC
>NW_024733231.1:3357340-3410423 GCF_018991925.1 Homarus americanus
GTGATGGTGGTGGTTGGTGGTGATGGGGATGGTGGTGGCAGGGTGGGGCAGGGCAGGGTAGGGTAGGGCAAAGTAGGGCAGGGTGGGGTAGGGTAGGGGTGGGGTGGGGTGAGGGTGGGTAGGGTAGGGTAGAGAGGGTGTTAGGGGTATTGTGAGAAAGGTGTTGTGAGGGAGAGACGGTGAGGGAGTAGTGACTCTTAACACCATAAGTGGAGCAACATGGAGGGAGAGCCTAACCTAAGACTCTTACATTAGTGGAAGTGTCATGACTGTCAACCTGTCTAGACCAGCACTGTCATGACCTGGAACTGTCATAAATTAAACTGTCAGCGATGGAACTGTCATACATTAAACTGTCAGCGATGGAACTGTCAGCGATAAAATATGAATAAATTAAACCGTCATAAATTAAACTGTCAGCGATGAAACTGTCATAAATTAAACTGTCAGCGATGAAACTGCCATAAATTAAACTGTCAGCGATGGAACTGTCATAAATTAAACTGTCAGTGATGGAACTGTCATAAATGAAAGTGTCACGAAGATGGAACCATGACAGATGAAGGAAGAGTGTCATGGAGAAGGAGGAACTCTGTCAACGAAAAGGAATCCCTCAAGGAGTCTGGTGATGGAATTCTAAAAAAAACACAGAGCCAGAAAGACGGGAGAGGCCGGCGGTGTGAGGAAATGTGGGAATGTGGGAAAGGTGGAAATGTGGGAAGGTGGAAATGTGGAAATGTGGGAAAGGTGGAAATGTGGGAAAGGTGGAAATGTGGGAAAGGTGGAAATGTGGGAAAGGTGGAAATGTGGGAAAGGTGGAAATGTGGGAAAGGTGGAAAGGTGGGAAATGTGGGAAAGGTGGAAATGTGAGTAGGAAGGGACTGTGGAATACCAACACCAGAGAGCAAGAGACAAGTCAGCGCAGCGTTACAAGCACGGCCATAAAGCTGCCAGTGTTACAAATTGCTCAAAATGGCCATTCAAAGGCAGAACGGCAGCGAGGTAGGCGAGGCTTAATCCCTGAGCCGCTGTCGAGTCAACAAATTTATTACACTGCCCTGAACCTCGCTGTACCATAGTGTAACCTGTGCCTGTGTACCATAACTCACTGTAACCTGGTGGTGTATATACTGTACCGATACACCATAACTCACTATAACCTGGTGTATATACTGTACCGATACACCATAACTCACTGTAAACTGGTGTATATACTGTACCGGTAACTCACTATAACGTAAACTTAATTCCACCCTTATACCCACCCCCAACCTCCCTCTCTCTCTCCACCCCACCCCCTTACACCCACCCCCCAACCCCACCTCCTCCCCTCTCTACCCTCAATATTTACCGGACAAATATCTCTTCTCGTTGATACCGCCTTTCTTATCCCACGACCTGAATCGATTCCTTCAGTAAATAACAAAAGTTCCTGGATAGTCTTAATTCTTTACGACACCGACTAATGGATGGATAGTTTGGTGGATGGTTGAATGGTTAGTTGGATGGATGACCTTATAATACACCACGTAGAGTTAATGAGGTTGTTGGATAGTCATCACGTAACCTTATGGATAGTTGGATAGATGACTTCTCGTGTTTGGATTTGTTCTTGTTCGCTAGTGTCGTCCTGCTGGTCATAATATCGTCCTCCAGGTCCTAATATCGTCCTCCTGGTCCTAATATCGTCCTCCAGGTCCTAATATCGTCCTCCTGGTCCTAATATCGTCCTCCAGGTCATAATATCGTCCTCCAGGTCCTAATATCGTCCTCCTGGTCCTAATATCGTCCTCCAGGTCATAATATCGTCCTCCAGGTCCTAATATCGTCCTCCTGGTCCCTGCCTCGTCCTCAAGGTCATAATATCGTCAATCCTCCTGGTCCTGTCCTCGTCCTCCTGGTCCTAATATCGTCCTCCAGGTCATAATATCGTCCTCCTGGTCCCTGTATCGTCCTCCTGGTCCTAATATCGTCCTCTGGTCCTGTCTCATCCTCCTGGTCTAATGTCATCCTCCAGGTCATAATATCGTCCTCAGGTCCTATCTCGTCCTCTATTCTATCCTCATCCTCCAAGTCCCCTGTCTCATCCTCTGGTCCTAATACTCCATCCTCTGGTCCCTGTCTCATTCTCAGATCTCATCTCGTCCTCCTGGTCCTAATATCGTCCTCCTGGAGTCCTAATATCATCCTCCAGGGTCCCTAATGTCTCATCCTCCAAGTCATAATACTCTGTCCTCCTAAAGTCCTGTCTTCGTCCTCCAGGTCATAATGTCATCCTCCAGGTCATGTCTCGTCCTCCAGGTCATGTCCTCCACGTCCCCAGGTCTGTCTCCATCCTCCAAGGTCATAATAACATCGTCCTCCAGGTCATAATGTCACGTCCTCCTGGTCCTAATATCACGTCCTCTAAGGTCCTAATATCGTCCTCCAAGTCATAATATCATCCTCTGATCCTAATGTCTCATCCTCCAGGTCATAATATCGTCCTCAGGTCATAATATCGTCCTCCAGGTCATAATATCGTCCCCCAGGTCATAATATCGTCCTCCAGGTCATAATATCGTCCTCCAGGTCATAATATCGTCCTCCAGGTCATAATATCGTCCCCCAGGTCATAATATCGTCCTCCAGGTCATAATATCGTCCTCCAGGTCATAATATCGTCCTCCTGGTCCTAATATCGTCCTCTAGGTCCTAATATCGTCCTCCAGGTCATAATATCGTCCTCTAGGTCATAATATCGTCCCCCAGGTCCAACAAATAAACCTGGAACACAACCCAATATTTTCTGCCGTGTTTGAGTTGTCGCAAGTTTGTGATTAAGATTGCTGCTGCTCCGGGCTGGTCGAGTTGGGTCGTGAGTCTTGTACTTGGGTGTGGTATAGTGTCGACCTCTGCTGTCTGGTTGGTCGAATACTGTCGACACTGGGGTAAAAATGCAACAAGGAAAAAAAAATGTACTGTAAATTTGTGTGGAATTTGGAGCTTGCGGTTGTGAGAATGACATTGGGGGCGTGTGGTACAGGTGGGCGTGGGGATGCGTGGGCGTGTGGTACAAGTGGGTGTCTTGGCTAAGTGGTGACTAAGCACACATGACTACATTCTGCCCGTTGACGCCCAAGTCGGTTAGTTGCTCCCCACTCCTACTCCTACTCCTCCTCCTCCTTCCTTTCTTCTTCTTCTCGTCTTTCCTTTCTCCTCCTCCTCGTCTTTCTCTTCTCCCTATTTTCCTGCCCTTATTCCATCTATCAAAATACACCCCTCACCCCCCCTCTCACTACTTAAAAGTATTTCCCTCTCTTTTTCTATCTCCCTCCCTCTCAATCTCTCTTTACCTCCCTCCCATCCTCTCTCTACCTCCCTCTCACTCTCTCTCTCTCTCACACACCAACCAACCCACAGAAACACCTGACTTACCTCACCCTTGACACGGGCCCTTGTAAAATACCTTTCAAATGGTCACTAATAATGAGAGAGGTTTATCAAGAGGCGAACCATACCCCCTCCCCCTTCCTGACCCCCCTCATCCTCATCATCATCATCATCATCATCATCATCATATATCTTTAAACATGGTAATCCTAAGCATCTACCTGGCGTCCATTAGGGAGTTCTTACCTGCCAGGTCAATATGGAGTTACCCGATGACTTTACCCCTTGACGATAACCTTATCGCGATAACCGGCGGCGGTAACCCCTCCGGCGGTAACTTTACTGGCAGCGGTAAACAACGCCGGCGACATTAAACAACCTTGATAGCGATGACCTTATGACGACGATGACTTAACCCCTTGACGACGATGACATAACCCCTTGACGACGATGGCTTAACCCCTTGACGACGATGACATAACCCCTTGACGACGATGACTTTACCCCTTGACGACGATGACTTAGTCCACAGTAACAGTCTCTTGCAGCCTCCAACACATACTGACCAGTAGCGAGGCATCACCACCACCACCTCCTCTCCCCCCAACTGTGTGGTAAGTGTATGTAAACTAGGCCATTAGCGTCAAAAGCCAAGAGGGATTAATGACAAGCTTCCTGTCCCTCAAATCTGTCAACACGGGACACATAAACTGAACTCTACACCACTCGGTCCTGGGTTCGTGTCCTGGCTGGAGTACAAGACCGAGTTACCTTCCTGATATATTAGTCGGTGGACACCAGTATTATCAGATGAACTTGTTAAAGATGGAACGACCCTTAGGTGAATTAGCGATCTACCAAGGTGATACAGGTATGAAGATAAACTATTGGCTGTTGAAAGTCCCCCAATCACTCACAACCACCCTTCCGACAACCACCATTCAGTAGTAACCACAATCATACACAACCACCATCACTCACCACCAACAACCACAATCACAGTCACCACTCAAGAGCCCTGGAGGGTAAAGCGACTCGTCTAACTTTCTGATTAAATTAAAAAACTTTCGGCCTCAGGTCAGTGTCTAATTGCATCCTCCACTGTGACCTAGGAGCGGGTAGTCGGTCACTTTGCGGATAGTATGTGGGTGGGTTGAATGCCCCTTTGCGGATAGTCGGTCGGTGGAATGTACCTTTGTGGATAGTCGGTCGGTGGAATGACATTTTGCGGATAGTTCGATGGATAGTCAATAGATGGAATGTCCCTTTGTGGATAGTCAGTACAGTATAAGAATGGACTATCACTTTATAAAATAATTACAAAAAACAAACAAACAAACACACAATATGGCGTCAATGTTACACTGAGACTCTACCTTTTACAAGACTTTAACTCTATCGACTCAAAACGACTCATACAGTGAATCCTTAATGACTCGTAAACAAAAAGAGCCCTTTACTCAACTGACTCACGACTCGTATAGTGAATCTCTAACCCAAATGACTCACGACTCGTATAGTGAATCTCTAACCCAAATGACTCACGACTCGTATAGTGAATCTCTAACCCAAATGACTCACGACTCGTATAGTGAATTTCTAACCCAAATGACTCATAGAGACTCAAAAACACTGAACCCTTTACCCAAATGACTCAAAATTACCCCCAAAACAACAAACCCAAAACCCAGAACCCAACTGACTCACAATGACTCAATGAATAAAACCCTTGACCCAAATAACTGACAAACACTCATCCACACTAAAAAAAAAAACTAACCTAACCCAAACAGTGAGTCACAACGCTAAATTAATTCACGCTATATATATACACACAGTTGACTCATCCTGATGCACAAGAGTGAATCATCGTGAAGCACAAGAGTGAATAACTTACCAAAATAGCAGTTCAAGACGTCTCACCCCAACGTCATCGTCCCCAAAGGGTTTAATGAGTGTTAAAAGGGACGCCACGTACCTGTAAGAGATAGAAAATGGGTCGATTAAAAGCACATCTGAATATAGAATTATTTGTCGGTCATGAGAATATATAAATGGACAACATGATAATGATCACTTGATAACAGACAGACAGACAGACAGACAGACACACACAGGGAAGAGAGAGTACAGCCTGAGAACGTATGGTACTAGTGTTTTAATACCCGGGGGGAGGGGTAGGGAAGGGGAGGGTAGGGAAGGAGGGGTAGGGAAGGGAGGGGAAGGAGGGGAGGGGAGGGGAGGGGAGGGGTAGGGGAGGGGAGGGGTAGGGAAGGGGAAGGGTAGGGAAGGGAAGGGTGCAGGAAGGAGGTAGAAAGGAGGGTAGAGGGGCGGTCTCTGTCTCACCACCCACACCAGGACCCAAACTTAAATTTCTCCCTTACCTAAACTTGACTTCCACAACAGGGTCGAGTCAGAAGACCTCAGTTAGGTCATTACGTCGACACCTCAACATTGTAACTCGACACCTCAACACTGTAACTCGACACCTCAACACTGTAACTCAACATCTCAACACTGTAACTCGACACCTCAACACTGTAACTCGACACCTCAACACTGTAACTCGACACCTCAACACTGTAACTCAACACGGCCAAAATTTTCACCAACTTGGAGAGAGTATGAGTGAAAGTGACCGGCAAAAAACCAACAACCAGTAGAAGGCGCAGCAGGAGCAGTAGTAGACGACCAACACTCCTTAAGGGGATCACAAACTGACAGCCAACTACTAGCAGGGTTGTAAAAAATGCAATAGCGGCTGATGCTATTACCTTCAACCTTCTCTACTCTATATTTTCCAATGCACGCCATCTTCATTATTTACTATCCCTCTGTATAATACTCTACAGCTACAGTGGCCATCTACATAATAACAACGAACTCAATTATACATTCCAATTATACATTCACGAAAAATATCTACGCTAATATTTATGGTGTAATAAAACCTAAATTTTACTGTCCACCTACACCAGATATTATCCAGGTGTGTATGTGTGTGATGTCTTGATGGTGGTATTAAGGGAAGTTGCCAGTTAGTGTTACCTGCACCTGCCTCCTACCTTAACCTAACCTAACCTAACCTAACCTAACCTAACCTAACCTAACCTAACCTAAACCTAACCTAACCATTTGTAAGAACGCTCTACAAACGAGCCACTGTTTACCAATGGCCCGTGGCAGGGTGGTAAAGAAAACAGGAACTTACGTTGATTTCTGCCAATTTAGACTGAGAAAAGAACACAGTCAAACAGTCGATTCCTGCCACTTTAGACTGAGAAAAGAACACAGTCAAACAGTCGATTCCTGCCACTTAAGACTGAGAAAAGAACACAGTCAAACAGTCGATTCCTGCCACTTTAGACTGAGAAAAGAACACAGTCAAACAGTCGATTCCTGCCACTTTAGACTGAGAAAAGAACACAGTCAAACAGTCGATTCCTGCCACTTTAGACTGAGTAGTGCAAACATGGTCAAACAGTCGATTCCTGCCATTTCTTAGACTGGAGAAAAGAACAGTCACCAAAACAGTAATCGTTCAATGGCATTTAAGTAATACAATAACAAAAGTAAAGAGATTTTGTTTTTGTTTTTCATGACAAAATTTGCTTCAGGTACAATTCCTCAAGAGACAGATCATTAAACTAATTCCACACACACACACACACACCTCACCAACGACACCTGACCCAGACAAAGAAATGTTGACATCTCTCTCCCTGTACATAACCTGTCATCACCACATATCAAGAGTGCTTAATACCTGTGTAATTAGAGACAGTTTTTTTATCATTATCACATCTACAGATCGTTTAAATGCAAAAGATTATACTGACTGTTGGATTTTCAAGGGTATAGGACAGGTGTGTGTGTGTGTGTGTGTGTGTGTGTGTGTGTGTGTGTGTGTGTGTGTGTGTGTGTGTAAAATAATAACTAACCTAACACCAAATAATCACTATAAATAAAAATATTAACAAAACTACTAATTTCATCACTAAAAATATCTACATAATTACTACTTTCCTTCATAACAATTAATCACCACATATCTCAAATCTAATCCAGCCAATAACAAATAACAATTAATTAACTCCCCGCACCTGAGAACCAATACAGGTAAAATTACCCAACAAATTCAACATTCCACAAGGGCGATCATTTACCCGATATAATTTGTATTCAATAACATTTTAAAAATAAACGGACGGAAGCAGATATTGAATCTATTGTACAGAACGAAAACTATTGAATGGAATTTGGGTGATAAATATATTGCAGAATGCTTAGGTTGTCCAGCTGTCATGGTTCTTTGGTAATGTAAACCTGTTGTGTGTGTGTGTGTGTGTGTTTTTCCTATAACTTGGGCCAGCGCAGGAGTACGGACACACATACATATATATATAATGTGTACGTATCAAGTCCGTTCATGATCGTACTTACAATGACATCCACGTGTACATATTCACACGCACATGTATATTTACGTAGGTGTATAAGGTGTGTGTGCGTGCATGTGCGTGTTTATTAGCAAACTCGCGTGCAGAAAATGTATTACTCTCTCCGTGTGAGAAAGATCCGGCCACTAGTGGTTGGTCTGCCCCGGGCGGAGGTAAGCCAACACCGGTGACGCATAAGTGGTTCAGCCGGCCATCGTGCCTCCCAGCCATCCGTCTATCCATCCAGCCATTCAACCACCTACCCATCCATACATCTACCCACCCATCTCTCCAGAACAGGCAGCTTTTCACCCACTCATTCATCCATCTATCCACTCATCCATCTATCCACCCATCCATCTATCCAACTACGTATCCATCCAGCAGCAGGCACGGTGATGAAACAACTGGCTCCCTTGACCTCGCCTACTGCTGGAGTGTGACCGCTACAGCAGGTGCTTCACTACGCCCTTCTACCTGGGTTAAGCGACCTAACCTAATCAAATTACCTAACTTAACCAAACCTAATCTAACTAAACCTAATGTATTAAAATCTAACCAATACAAACCAAACTTAACCAAATCTAACTTAACTAAACCTAACTTAGCATAACTCAAACCTAACCTAACACATATGTAGTCACTTCTATTTACCGTCATTAAAGTCATCATACTGTCATTATCATTATACTGGCAGCATTACCAGCATGTTTTAATAATCCTCAATAAGCATCCCATCATCAAGGTAGGTAGCAATTATTACCTGTGTGTAGCCAGATCAGTTACACACCTTTCCTCGTTTAATTAGTGGATCTTTTTTCCCCCCCCACTTGAGAGCCCCTGTCCCCCTCCCACCACCCTAGTGCCGCTTAATCCAACTAATGAGTAATTAACAAGGATGATTCTTCTGTTTTGCTGTCATCGACGAATTGCTCCAGCCGACATTATCAAGGCAATGTTACTTTGACTCCTTACTTTCTAATGGAGATATCGCTTTTGTTTTCTATTAGAGGTAATGCTTTTGTTTTCAATTTAATACTTTCTATCGTGTATAATAATTGACGTATCGTTATCTATTTCCATTTTCGTCAATTCACTCTTCCCATTTTTTACTTTCGCATAACAGACAGGTAAAGAATTACTGTCCATAGACGACCACAATCATCTGTCCACTGGAAAGAGACGGTCATCACATTGGCTATCATATAACCCCTTGAGTACGATGACAATCTTGAGTACAATAAATTAGACCACTGGGAGAGATAGTTTAAGTCCTTGAGTACGATCACAACCTTTCTTGTTTACTGATGCCTCGCGAAAAATTCTGTTTACAGTACGTTAGTGTTGTTTACAGATGTGTAGCAAACGATTTTGTTTATGTATGCGTGTGTTTACAGAGGTGAGTGTTTACAGAGGGGTGTGTTTACAGAGGAGTGTGTTTACAGAGGAGTGTGTGTGTTTATAGAGGCGTGCGTGTGTTTAGAGACGTGTTTACAGAGGTGAGTGTTTACAGATGCGTGTGTTTACAGAGGTGAGTGTTTACAGAGGTGAGTGTTTACAGATGCGTGTGTTTACAGAGGTGAGTGTTTACAGAGGTGAGTGTTTACAGAGGCGTGTGTTTACAGAGGCGCGTGTTTACAGAGGCGTGTGTTTACAGAGGCGCGTGTTTACAGAGGCGTGTGTTTATTTATGTTTGTGCGGGAATGTAAACGAGTATGTACGTGTGTATGTACGTTGTGTGTATGTACGTTGTGTGTATGTACGGTGTGTGTGTATGTACGGTTTATACAACACATGTTTAAGTATGCACCAAAAGTGTTCACACCGGCTTGACTACACCCAAGTGTTGTGTTTACACTTGAGTCAATGTCCACAAGTGCATGTGATGAGCCAGGGTCAGGGTGTATCAGGCGGACGGGTGAGGGTGTGTTGGAGGTCAGGGAGTGTTGGAGGATGAAGGATCATTGGAGGTCAGGGTGTTGGAGGTCAAGGAGTGTTGAAGGTCAGGGAGTGTTGGAGGGTGAGGGAAGTGTTGGAGGTCAGGGAGTGTTGGAGGTCAGGGAGTGTTGGAGGTCAGGGAGTGATGGAGGGTGAGGGAGTGTTGGAGGGTGAGGGAAGTGTTGGAGGTCAGGGAGTGTTGGAGGTCAGGGAGTGTTGGGGGATGTGGGAGTGTTGGGGTCAAGGGGTTAAATAGGGTTAAGGAGGATAAAGAAGGGGCCAAGGGGTGTCAGTAGGGGGGTTAGAGCCATAGGGGTCAAGGGGTCAAATAAGGGCTCAGGGGGTTAAATGAGGGGCCAGGGGCCAGGGGGTCAGGGGGCTTGGGCCTAGGGAGAGCCAGGGAGGATCTTTTGGTCTCAGGAGGGATTTCAGCAGTTAAGATGTCACGTGATGTCTGGAGGAACTCAGAGGCTGTCTGATGATGACAGGAGGTCGTCTGGTGATGTCAGGAGGTCGTCTGGTGATGTCAGGAGGTCGTCTGGTGATGTCAGGAGGTCGTCTATGTGAGGTCGTCTGGTGATGTCAGGGGTCGTCTGGTGATGTCAGGGGTCGTCTAGTGATGTCAAGAGTCGTCTAGTGATGTCAGGAGGTTGTCTAGTGATGTCAAGAGTCGTCTAGTGATGTCAGGGGTTGTCTAGTGATGTCAAGAGTCGTCTAGTGATGTCAGGGGTTGTCTAGTGATGTCAAGAGTCGTCTAGTGATGTCAGGGGTTGTCTAGTGATGTCAGGAGGTTGTCTAGTGATGTCAGGAGGTTGTCTAGTGATGTCAGGAGGTTGTCAGGGGTCTCAGGGGGTCAGGAGACGTGAGGGGCGGGGCAGGCACGTCTCACCTTCACCAGCCAGCCAGCCAGTGGGGAGAAAGGTTTGGTTATTGAGAAATACTCCGTCCACGATAATGCAAATCACTGCCTCAAAAGTGCATCAGTGAACCGTCTTATTTGGCGAGAGGTGAGGGGATGAAGAAAGAGAGAGAGAGAGAGAGAGAGAGAGAGAGAGAGTGCGTGTAGTGGAGGGAGGAGGTGTAGTTTATGATTCTCTCTCTCTCTCTCTCTCTCTCTCTCTCAACATCATCATCTTCTCAATCTCAACAAGTTTTAGCAGCGAGAGGAGGACGGGAGGGGGAGGAGGAGGAGAAGAAGAAGAAGAAGAAGAAGAAGAAGAAGAAGAAGAAGGAGGACCTTCAACACCTGTAACAGTTAAATTAACAGCCATCACCCCCGTAAATGAGTGCTGTTCAGAATTCTTGTTAACCCCTGTAAATACCTCTTGTTAACCCCCTCTGTGTTTTAACCACTTCTAAGATAGTTTGACACAATGAGGTTGATTCGTTAACGACTCTGTAAGGTCCCTGTAAATGTGTGGTTGTAACAGTTAACAAGGTAGTGGGAATTTCGCCATTAAATTTCGTAAACTGTCAACTGTTTACTGCCCAGCCATGTTCTGTTTACTTAGTTACACACCTGTGTTTATATACCTGTAATTTTCTCTGTACCTGTAGTTGTATCAGTACCTGTAAAAATTTTAATGTATAATCAACTGCTAAAATAACTTACCTACCAATAAATTAACCTAACTAACCTACAATTTAACCCAACCTAACTAACCTACCAGTAATTTAACCCAACCTAACCTAACCTAACCTAATCTAATCTAACATAACCTAACCTAATCTAATCTAACATAACCTAACCTAACCATATTTTTAAAGTGAATAATTAATACCAAAGTAAAGTAAAAAAAAATTGCAATTGCCAACCTTTAATTTGTTTTCATTATTATTATTTTCGTGGTGAGTCAAATATACGCAATTTTGATTGTCAGTTACACACGGTCGTTCACTATTGATTAAAATGAAAGGTACTGCTTCAATCCCTGCATGTTAGTTCATCTGAAATTTTGACGGGGCATTTTTTTTTCCATTTTCCCCCACTTCCACCCCACTTCTCCCCCACTTCCTCAATTTTCCCCCATTTTTCCCCCACTTCTCAAAACTACATATATATATATTACCCTGAATTCTTCCTCTTTGGTCAGCTGGACTGGGCGATAATATCCGAGATTAATTTGAAGAGTTTTCAGAGCTACAGCGCGGAGAGGGGAATAGTTGACAGCTAGATGAGTGGACAGACAGACAGACGAATGGACAGACAACCAGACGAATGGACAGACAACCAGACGAATGGACAGAAAACCAGAAGAGTGGACAGACAACTACACGAGTGGACAGGGGAGATTCCTGTAAGCTTCCAATCCCTTTAAAAATGCAGCAAAAAAAAGAGAGAAAAGATTAGCCATTCTCACCCTTTTCCACCTGATGATTAAACACCCTAATCCTACCTGGGGCGGCGGAGGGGGATTAAGTATTAGTATTAGAATCAAAGTATTTAATTATCAGGTGAAATTTTAACCAGGGATGCCAAAATCTTCACATAATTCAAATAAATACATAACACCTGTAGAATTATGTAGACTAATCTAAACTACAAATTAAAATACCTACTACATTTTCTTCCTAGTGCCTCAAAGACTCAAGGCTAAGACTCAAGACTCAAGACTGAAACATGAAACCACACGCACACACACACAGAGTCTTTTCATTGCCATCTGATTTACCTAAGCTGTTTACCTCTGAAACCTGTACTTAAACAACCAGGTTAATTACGTACACCTGAAAGGGAACTCGTTCACTATACAGTATACTGAAAATCTTAAGTTAACTGCAAAATGGTAAGATTTGTCGCTTGATCTTACCTCCGGATGTCGTAAGAGAATTTAAAAAGACCGAGGTTTTAAGAAGTGGATAGCTTAGTGTAAATCATTAAAACACATGGGATAAACCACTGCTAATCTATTCAAATACACAAAACCACGATCAGTCCACTACTTACACACAAGAGTTAAACCACAGCCAGTCTATTCATTAATTGAGAAGACTGGTTTTGGTTTATACCGTGGGGTTTAATCTAGTACACTAATTATGGTTTATACAGTTTATACAAGATATAAACCACGTCCAATCTATTCAAACACACGGTATAAACGACAATGTCTACAACTTAACACACACACACGATATAAACCAAAACCAGTCTCCAGCGATAAAACCAAACCACAGATAAATACAGAGATTAAACACAGAGTTAAAACAAAATCCAGCAAGCGGCATCAGATACAGTGAGCAATTTTGTTCCGGGAGACGATATGCACTCAAGCCACACGCCAGATGAATCAGTCACCGCGATGCACCTCACTGACTGATACATTAACGTGAACATTGAAACATGGGAGTGTGTGTGGCTAGGAATGTCCCCACTAGTTTTTCTTTGGTTTGAGTCATTAAGAGAATTTCATTTCACTTTTTTTTTTTACTGCATTTCACTTTTTTTTACTTTCGCTTCTTTTGTGGTATGTAAATTTATCTTGTTGGTTGAGAAGAAAAGTTTGTTTACATCACCTGTATATTAATTTTATAGGTGTTTCTTGTATTTGCGTTCGTAAAGATAAGATAATTGTTGAGAGAGAGAGAGAGAGAGAGAGAGAGAGAGAGAGTGTGTGTGTGTGTACCCAGGTCTCTCACACACAACACAAAGCACGTGTATTTTTGTGTTTACATATCCCTTAAGGTCAAGGCGACACAAACAATGGCACACAAATCCACCGGCCACATTTCACAAACGCAATTATCTGATTAAGTTACGTTGTGTAGTTAAGATGAGGATTGTAAAATGTTGTTACGAAGATACTATCAATTGGTCTGGGTCCGTATGTTGTGAGGAAACACCACACTACGCCATTAACTTGTGCATAAGATAAATAACCCGGAAAATACCATAACTTACCCTCTAGATTAATGTGATTTAACCCTTTGAGTAAGATGAATACCTGAATAATATAAATCTCGTTGTAGTCTACAGTAGAAATCTTTCCTTAAATAATTATTACAGGGGAGTTATAACGCATGGTTGATTCTATAATATTTTTAATCATAGGGCCATCATAATACTTGGTTGAATCTATAATACGTATAATCAGACCACGAAAATTCCCCATTAAAATTATACCTCTACTCATAACACCACTATATAATTCACGATTCAATAAACATCTCCAAATGAACATCACAACTCATCATGAAGCTTATATCTACAACCACAACACCACTATAATACTCGAATATACAGCACAACACAATTTCACAACATAAAACTGCCCTGATAAACAAAATTACAATTCGGAATAAGTTATTAAGCTTCACAAATGAGCAAACAATTCACAAGCACTGTTTAAGCTTCCACACACACACACACAGTCAAACCAGGAACTAACTGTGGCTCTCGACTTGTGGGGACAATATAGTAATATCCCCTTACACTTCTCTCTACTCATCCTATGAACATTCAAACACAAAGAGTAAAATCCCTCGATGAGTAAAATCCCTAGTGAGTAAAATCCCTCGATGAGTAAAATCCCTAGTGAGTAAAATCCCTCGATGAATAAAATCCCAAGATGAATAAAATCCCAAGATGTGGATTTTTGTTGTTGTTAAAGGCCATCTTAAGATAGCAACCATGACAAACTATTAATACACATCAAACGTCACCTGTAACACCTTCTATAGTCCAGAGTGTTAGCAGGTGATACACAAGACCCAATATAGCCGGACACAAGATTAAGACCCAATATGGCCGGACACAAGATTAAAAGCCCAGAGCTCCACCAACACCCAGTTTTGTCCTGTTCCAGCCACTTTTTTGGGGGGGGCTGGGTGGAGCGTGTGACTAAAGCGGGAGACAGGGACAGACGGGCTTTACCTACACACGTTCTCAGACAGATTTGTTGATGTCACCCGTGTGTTGTATACCGGCCCCCCCCCCTCCCCCCTTATGGCTGGAGAGAGAGAGAGAGAGAGAGAGAGAGAGAGAGAGACACCTGGGTTTGGTTGGGTTACGTTAGGTTATGTTTGTCTGAGGAGGGACATCACTATACACCATTGTTTACTGAAAAAGGTTACCAGGGTTGTAGGCTGGTTGGTTCCCCCTCTTTCTTTCTCTCCCTCCCTCCTTCCTTCCTTTTCTTCCTCCCATTCCTCCTTCCTTCTCTCCCCATCCTCACTTCTCTCCCCATCCTTCCTTCCCCCCATCTTCCTTCCCTCCCCCACCCCCTCAAGACACTCTCATTAATGAACCTGATGGCATCGCTAAGTGCATGACTTACATCAGGGAGTCATATACCAGTGAAAGTCAGGTCAGGTCAGGTCAGGTCAGGCAGATATATCGTCATGCACTTAAATAAGGATATACTCAGTACAATTAGGCTGATTTATCGAGGTATACTTTAATTACCAACTTATCGAAGAATCCTTCCCTGATACTCCACTGTGAGGAAGAGTTAACACAATTAGGATAATGTGTCGAGATGCACTTTTCTGTCTGGTGCAAATTGTATGTTAATTAAATAGATCCTACTTACCTCTGACAGCTTAATGGACAAATACAGCTTGATAAAGTGTGTTGTACCGTGTGTTTCTGGGCCATACTAGGGACGTGTTGAGTACCAAGTGTGTTTCTGGGCCATACTAGGAACGTGTTGAGTACTAAGTGTGTTTCTGGGCCATACTAGGAACGTGTTGAGTACTAAGTGTGTTTCTGGACCATACTAGGAACGTGTTGAGTACTAGTCTTTTATATCAAGGTCATGAATTCGAGTCTAGACAGGGTAATGTCCTTTTGGGTGATTAAGTGAATGTGAGTTCCTAGAATCGGCTTACGTTCGGTTAAGGGCAGCGGTGGGGCTCCTTCCCTCCCATACAACACCCCCCTCCCACCCCCCCCTCCCACACAACACCCCCTCCCACACTAACACCCCGCCCCCCACCCTCCCTCCCTCCCATACTAACACAGGGTTAATAGGTACGGAATTTATCGCAATTTTTTATTTATTTTTGTGTCGCATTTAAAGGTCGAAAATAATGGGGCTGATATATTAGGTCCATTGTGTGTAATGACGCTTCAACTACCGATTCTTGTTTTAGCTTTATCCATTTATTGATTTATTCTTAATATATCCTTCATTCATTCATTCATTCCTTCATTCATTAAGTTCTCAGGTACAACAGGTAGCAAGGCAGGTGAGGGAGGGTATGATAGCCCTCTCGACACAGGTAATAGCCAGACAGGTGAGCCAAAAGGTAAATTACCCCTTCGTTAATATGTACAGGTATATTTTTTCTTTTATTTATCTACTATGTATACTTTTCTTCTTTGTTTCCTATGTATATTTTTATTATTATTTTACTGTGTCTTATTTGTTATCATTTTACTTTGTACATTTTTCATTATTTTACTATGTATATTTTATGATTATCCTATACATAAAAAGGTTTACCACTTATCCACTATGTATCATTCATCATCAATTACTTCCCTTTATTCTTTCATCAATCAACCAATAGACACTTCATTTTCACCTACCTTTCATTTTTCAAGACACATCAATAACTTAATCCCGACTTATTCATTTCTTATACATTTCCACCTCTCAATACATCATAGACACACTTTTAGTTTCATTATTTATCCATTAATTATCATTTATTCATTCATATATTTATTTATTTGTTTATTTTTCGCAGGACGGTCAGGGAGTGTGTGTGGGGGGGGGGAGGTGGTGGGTGTTTCTCCTAATGGTATGAGCCAGGTTAGTGGTAGGCACTAAGGCCATATTGGGGGGAAGGGGGAGGAAGGGGAGAGGAAGGGGGAAGGGGAGAGGAAAGGGGGGGGGAGGTAGGGTGTGAGGAGGCAAAGCACGTGCACTTATTGGGGGAGAAAGGAGCCAGAATGATTTGGGGAAGTGGCGGGCAGAATGATTTCGGAGGTGGTGGGGGTAGAATGATTTTGGGAGGTGGCGGGGTAGAGAATGATTGGGAAGTGGCAGGGTAGAACGGATTAAAGTGGCGGGCAGAATGATTTGGGAAGTGGCGGGTGAAATGATTTGGGGAGAGAAAGAGAGAAGGAGACATGAAAGGAACGAGAGCAGTAAAGATAAAGGAGAAATTGAAGAAAAAAAATGGAGGAGTGAAGAGGAGGAATAAGAAGGGAGGAGGAGGGGAAGGAGGAAGAGGATAAGAAGGAAGAGGAGGAGGAGGAGGGGGGAGGAGGGAGGAGGGGGGAGGGAGGGGAAGGAGGGAGAAGATTAGAAGGAAGAGGAGGACGAGGAGGACGAGGAAGAACAGGAGGAAGAAAGAGGAGGAGGAGGTGTAGAGTCAGTCAAGACGGGCAGTCTAGGAATGTCTCAAGACAACACAGCGTAGCGAGGAGGGCGAGACTCAGGCCCGGAGGGGAGGAAGAGAAGAGGAAGAGGGGAGGAGGGAGAGGGAGAGGAGGAGGAGGAGGAGGAGGGGGAAGAGGAGGGGGAAGAGGAGGAAGAAAAGGAGGAGGAGGAAGAAGAGGAGGAACTGGTATCTATGTGTGGATGGGGTACCAGACTGGGTAGTGCTGTAATGTAGGGAGTTTTATAATAATAATAATAATAATAATAAATAATAATAAACGGTTTATTAATAGAGTTGCAGCCGGTGGCTGAAAATATACACTTACATTTAATTTAGACATAATGATATAATATACATTGAATACATTTACAGGGCTGTACAGTACATAAATCAGGAGTTGTTTATTATTTTAACAATAGATGGGATGGTGCTGTTCTTATATCTATCGGTGCGGGCTCTTATGGGCTGAATTTTGTTGTAGTGGCGGACTGCGCGAGTTGGGTGGGGGCTGCAGGTGGCAGGAGGTGGCGATGGCGAGGGTGGTGCAGTAGTCCACGGCCAAACCTTTCCAGTGCTTGGTGGTGGAGGTCACTGAGGGATGGCATTTCCAGGGTGGAGAGAGCGTTGGTGTAGCCGGAGTATTCTGCGCCGAGCATGATTCTGCAGGCCCTTTTCTGTACCTTCTCTAGCTGACGTTGTTGGGTGGAGTTGAGAGAAGACGACCAGGCTGGTGACGCATACGTTTGTTTGGGGAGAATAAAGGCGTTGTAGATGGTTCTCAGCTCTGGCGTGGGTGTCCCAAGTGACCTAAGTCTTCGTAGCATGTAGAGACGATACGAGGCTGCCTTTTAACCAGACTGTGGGGTAATGTAGGTGGGGTGGAGGAGAAGGTCAGTTATAGTTGGTACTGTGTAGGTTGGAGGGGGGGAGGGGAGAGCTTGGAGGGGGGAGGGCGGGGGCGGTAGCAGGCCAGACAGATTTAGATAAGGAAAGTATGCGTTACTATATATGACTTGTAATGGCGGTAGGAGAATACACACACACACACACACACACACACACACACACACACACACACACACACACACACACACACACACACACACACACACACACACACACACACACACACACACACACAGGCAAGAAAAGAAGAAAAAGTGAGTGTTTATGTTTAGCTGTCATTATAGCTCTATCTTCTCATGGTAATCTTCAATGTGTGAGTTTGCCTGGCTATCATAAAGGTATAAATGGTGGTGGTGGTGGTGATAGTAGTAGTAGTAGTAGTAGTAGTAGTAGTAGTAGTAGTAGTAGTAGTAGTAGTAGTAGTAGTAGGCGCACGTGTATAGAATCTAGAACGTTGATCAAGGCAGCTTCACCTCTAGTGTCCACAAACTCCCTGGTGATGGGCCCAAGTGCAAGATGCTTCACACCAGAACAGAAGCAGCAGCCCAGAAGTTATGTTACAGCCTTCACTAAACAACTACCCCCCCCGCCACCCCCCCACCCCCAGAGCTATGTGAAACGCCAGGTGGTGAAAGTCAGGCAATATTGTCTGAAGAACCTGATCATGATGGTGGTTGAGGCTGTTTGTTTATCTCTTCCTCTAACGATGTAATTGCCTTCGTAAAGTTGATGGCCACAGAGAGTGAGTGAGAGAGAATGTGTGAATGAGAGAGAATGAGTGAGTGAGAGAGAATGAATGAATGTGTGTGTATGTGTACTGAAGCCTTACTTACACCATCCAAGACACCCTCTACCACCACACATTTTTACACCTCTTCTCCTACCTCCCCCCCCCCACACACACACTTACCGTACACTTGCTGGAGACTGACCAAATGGGCCCCTAGTCCTAATAAGTCTTGACCTAACACCAACCATTAGAACTAGAGGCTTACTATCAACCCATACTTATCACAATAGGTTTCACAGTCCTAATGTACACCCATCCTAAAAAGGTGTCAATTCTATAGGGTATATTAGAATCTACACCCACTTATATACGGTACACATTCACTTAAGACCAATATTGTGAGAATCTTTGAAGAATCTTGAAGAATCTTGGAGAATCTTGGTGAATCTTGAAGAACCTTGGAGAATCTTTGAGAATCTTGAAGAACCTTGGAGAATCTTTGAGAATCTTGAAGAATCTTGAAGAATCTTGAAGAATCTTTGAGAATCTTGAAGAATCTTGAAGAACCTTGGAGAATCTTTGAGAATCTTGAAGAATCTTGGTGAATCTTGGAGAATCTTGGAGAATCTTGGAGAATCTTGGAGAATCTTGAAGAATCTTGGAGAATCTTGGAGAATCTTGGAGAATCTTGGAGAATCTTGAAGAATCTTGATGAATCTTGAAGAATCTCGTCACTATATTCTAATTCTCAAGCTATATATTCAATTTCCTTCTTATTCATGATTTTAAATGAATAAGCAAAGGAATTAAGTTATGCTACGACACGAGTAAGGAAATGCCAGTACTAGGCGTTGGCCACCACTCCACCGAGACCGAGTCCTAATCGTACTTGTACTCAACCACGCCATGTATACCCTTTGAGTACGGTGATTTAGCCCCTGAGTACAATGTTAATGTACTCAAGTGAATTGATCCTGGGGGTGAAAGTGATTAAGTCACTGTACTCAAGTGGATTAAGTCACTGTACTCAAGGGATTAAGTCACTGTACTCAAGTGGATTAAGTCACTGCACTCAAGGGATTAAGTCACTGTACTCAAGTGGATTAAGTCACTATACTCAAGGGATTAAGTCACTGTACTCAAGGGATTAAGTCACTGTACTCAAGGGATTAAGTCACTGTACTCAAGGGATTAAGTCACTGTACTCAAGGGATTAAGTCACTGTACTCAAGAGAATTAATACATCCAATTCAACCAACTAATTAATTATTATCAAAGGAGTTAAGTCATGGTATTCAACAAGTTAATATATATTAATTAATTCATGGTACTCAAGGGGTTAAAATACCTTAATCAATAGACTCAATTCATGGTACTCAAGGGGAAACAGACTCAATCCATGGTACTCAAGGGGAAACAGACTCAATCCATGGCACTCAAGGGGAAACAGACTCAATTCATGGTACTCAAAGGGAAACAGACTCAATCCATTGCACTCAAAGAGGAACAGACTCAATTCATGGTACTCAAAGGGAAACAGACTCAATCCATTGCACTCAAAGTGAAACAGACTCAATCCATTGCACTCAAAGGCTGTCACAACACACTGTAGCCACCACTACACCAGCCATCCCTATAGTAAGAAAAAGCGAGAGAACGTGACCAAACCAAGAGAAGCTGTAACCAGTCAAAACAAACACCCTTACCTCTTATGTATAAATACTAAACATCAACACTGAGGCCAAATGACGCAGCAACTCACTGTCAGTGCCGGAGTATAAACAATCACGTCATAGAGGGAGGGAGGGGGGGGGGGTAAACACCATGCAAGTCACACAAGGGTAAACACTAGGAGGTAAATAATCTTCAATGTTGACAAATATTATGTATGTTTAGTGATTCCTGTGTTATAACCTAACCTAACCTAACCGAACCTAACCAAATCTAACCTAATCTAACCAAACCTAACCAAACCTAACCAAATCTAACCAAACCTAACCTACTTGCTGGGGGCGTTGTTTTACTTGCTGGGGACGTGTTTTACTTGCTGGGGACGTGTTTTACTTGCTGGGGACGTGTTTTACTTGCTGGGGACGTGTTTTACTTGCTGGGGACGTGTTTTACTTGCTGGGGACGTGTTTTACCGGGGACGTTGTTTACCTTGCTGGGGACGTTGTTTTTACTTGCTGGGGACGTTGTTTTACTCTAAGCTGGGGACGTGTTTTACTCTTGCTGGGACGTGTTTTACTTGCTGGGGACGTGTTTACTTGTTGGGACGTGTTGTTTCACTTGTTGTAATTTTGTTTTACTTGCTGGGGACGTTGTTTTACTTGCTGGGACGTTGTTTTACTCTGCTGGGGACGTGTTTTACTCTTGCTGGGGACGTTTACTTGCCAGCACGTTGTTTTAATTTGCTGGGACGTTGTTTTACTTGGTTGGGGACGTTGTTTTAATTTGCTGGGACGTTGTTTTACTTGCTGGGGACGTTGTTTTAATTTGCTGGGGACGTGTGTTTTACTCTAAGGACGTTGTTTTACTGCCAGGGACGTTGTTTAATTTGTTGGGACGTTGTTTTACTTGCTGGGGACGTGTTTTACTTGCTGGGGACGTTGTTTTACTTGCTGGGGACGTAGTTTTACTTGCTGTGACGTTGTTTACTTGTTGCACGCTGCTCTACTTGCTGGGGACGTTGTTTTACTGCTGCACTGTTACTTGCTGGGGACGTGTTTACTTGCTGGGGACGTGTCTTACTTGTTGGGGACGTGTTTTACTTGTTGGGGACGTGTTTTACTTGCTGGGGACGTGTTTTACTTGCTGGGGACGTGTTTTACTTGCTGGGGACGTGTCTTACTTGTTGGGGACGTGTTTTACTTGTTGGGGACGTGTTTTACTTGCTGGGGACGTGTTTTACTTGCTGGGGACGTGTTTTACTTGCTGGGGACGCGTTTTACCAGACTGACAGACGACGCTTATGTAAATTCCTCCTTGAAGACCATAACACAACACCTATATAATTACCCCCCCCCCCCTTTTAACAACCCATTCTTAACTAATTACCAGAATCAGCTATAATTAATTCCCACTTTAACGATACCCAGCAAGGTACCTTATCGACTAATTGACCTTTTAAGTAATTAGTCAACTCGCCATGGGTAATTAATCCCCCTAATTATGGGTAATTTGGGTGATGAGGATTAAGCGATATACCTTAATTATCTGTTCTAGTATTAAGTTCCTATCTGGGTGATCAAGACAAATTGCTGTACCACCAATTTGGTTTAAGGGGTCAGTTCAATACAATACTATCACCACCAACACCATAACTATCGTCATCACCACCACCATCCATCATTATCACCACCATCAATCATCACCACCATCCATCATCACCACCACCATCCATCACCATCACCACCATCCATCATCACCACCATTATCATCATCACCACCACCATCCATCACCATCACCACCATCTCATTACTACAAAACATACCTGGGCCTACCTGAAGTCATTAACACACTACACCTGGCAGGACCCTCACTCACCTGTGGAAAAAAACGAAACATTTCACAATCATAAACATCAACAAAACACCATTTCCAATTAAATAAAAGCAATAACACATATAAACACCTGTACAAATCTGAAAAAAAAACATTTAAAAAAAACACCAACACATATTTAAAACACTACAATCATCACCCCATCACGAGAATGTTTAAAAAAAAAATTGCATCGTGACAGATTTCATTTATTGTTTATTTTCATCGCAGTGTTTATTAACTCTGAGTCTAGTCTGCCCATTGCTTGTCCAGTCGTGTCATTTAATATTGCCCCCTTTCCCCTCTCTCTCTCGTCTTCCCTATTTTTCTCCTCTGTCTGACCCATCCTACCCTCTCCACCGACCGCACACGCGCACACACACACACGCGCGCACACACACACACACACACACACACACACACACACACACACACGGGGCCCAATTCCCCAGAGAACACTCCATCACACCCCCAAAATCGGTGCCTATTGGTGGTCGGAGCAAGACACTGCTATACACGGGACTAATGCATCATCTTACGTCCGGGTTATATTGGACACACACCAGCTCTACCAGGAAGAATAACCCTGAGATATATCACAAGGGTCTTTAAAGGATATTGTAATAGGAAAGTCTCTCTGAATCCTTCCTTCACCATCCATTCCTCTCCCTCCCTCATTCCTTCACCACCCAGTCCTCTCCCTCCCTCCCTCTCTCCCTCAATCCTTCACCACCCAGTTCTCTCCCTCCCTCCCTCTCCCCCTCACTCCTTCACCACCCAGTTCTCTCCCTCTCTCCCTCCCTCTTCCTCACCACCTACCTCCCTCCTTCACATTCCCTCCTCCAGGAAACCAAAGTCATGTGAAGCGAATTACATCGTTTTGAAACATATTAATTAACTGATAACTTTTCTCTCCCTGTGTTTTTTGCCGTCAATCTTCCACCACCGCAGCGAAGGTGATAAAGAAGAATGAAGGTGAAAATGATTAAAGGGAATTATAAGCAAATGTGAAGAAATGAACGATGGAAAATTAAGAAATCCAGAGAAAAAATTAACCTGATAACAAAACAAACTTAAAAGATAAGACATAATAATTGAAATAAGATCACAAGCAAAGACGACAAAAACAAAATTAAATAAAAACGAAATAAACTCAAAACAGAAAATAAATTAATCTAAATTCCCCCCCCCCCAAAAAAAATAATAAAATAAAACTAAATTAAACCTTAAAATGCAGTTAGCTTAATGTTAAAATGATGAAACTGATAAAGAAAGTGAGTACCTCTTAAGCGTTGCCACAGGAGAAAGTGGAAAGGAAGAGGTAGGGAAAGGAAAGAAGAGAACTACTATAAAAACCAGGCGACCATTCCGCTTCAAAACTCTCCCACATTTCAGGCAAGCATTTTAAGTTTCTCATGGCTTGTGGGAAGATCGGTATCTTTTTAACATCATGCTGTAGTTCCTTGTGGTCCATAACTAATAATTTAGCCGGTGGATATTATTAATGAAGTGAACATTTGTTAGTGGTGTATCTTGTTGGGCTGAGTGAATGGTGATGCTCTACACACACACACACACACACACACACACACACACACACACACACACATCTTTTACACACACACACACACACACACACACACACACACACACACACACACACACAAGGGTCAGCATGAATTACTTATTAATTCTCTTATATACATAAATATATTCCAAGGTAATAACACAACTTTCATCTGGTGGAGGAAAAGTTTCAGGTGTTGTGGCCAGCCTCCAGGTACTAATTAATTAGTAGCTCAACGAGGGAGTTTTTACCGGGATCTGGCCTTAGGGGGGGACATGGCCTCTCCCAACAGTGGTCCATGTCCTAACCTAACCTAACCTAACCTAATCTAACCTGACCTCACCTGGCCTGACCTCACCGAACCTAACCAAATCTAACCAAACCTTACCTAACCTACACTGACACGAACAACGCAACAAAACACCAATAAATAATTACCTTCAAACGAATAGATAAAATTTTTACACCCGCGACCACAACAAAATCACCCGCGACCGCAACAAAATCACCCGCGACCGCAACAAAATCACCCGCGACCACAACAAAAGACTGCAATTCCTAATCCTCTCTCCGGGGCAACAATTCCAAGTGTCACAGAGACCTCGGGGTGCCGTTAATTCCAAGAGCTGACTCACGATTCCTGATTCCAGTTCCATAATTCAAGTTCCCCCCAAAATGAAATTAATATATGAGGATGCTACTCCTACCCTGTTCTTCCTCCCCCCTCAGGAGAGATGGAGGGTTAAGTTCCTAATCGAAGTACCTGGGACGTGACCTAACTTGACCCCTCATTAACCTGGACTTACCGGCCCTGATTCTAATGTAACTTTGACCTACCTTACATTAACCCTATGTAACTCTGATCTACCCTGGACCCAATGTAACTCTGACCTATCCTCTGTGTGTGTGTGTGTGTGTGTGTGTGTGTGTGTGTGTTACTCTTTTTCTCCTATTAAATGGTTCAGAAGAGGCGGCGAGAAACAGCGTTATCAGCACAGTTGGTTAGGTTAGGATCACAAACTAGGCCCCCCCAGATTAACGAAACTTTATTATGTTTGGGGCCCGGTCTTAAGAGGGGCCCCAGCTTTAATGGTTACTTAATTTATCATGAACTTAATCTAATGTAACTTAACCTAACCTAAGTAACTCGTAATCTACCTCAGGCTCTCAATTAGCTTGTTAATATCGGCTTACGTTCGGTTAAGGGCGGCGGTGGGTCGAAATGGGCAAAGGAAAGAATCGGCTTACGTTCGGTTAAGGGCGGCGGTGGGTCGAAAATGGGCAAAGGGAAAGAATCGGCTTACGTTCGGTTAAGGGCGGCGGTGGTCGGAAACACACACACACACACACAGCAACAAAAACAACTTTCGGGCGCATTGTCTAACTACAGGTCAGGTTACGTGTTGACCTTCGGAAAGACTGGACAGAGAGAGAGAGAGAGAGAGAGAGAGGAGAGAGAGAGAGAGAGAGAGAGAGAGAGAGAGAGAGAGAGAGAGAGAGAGAGAGAGAGAGAGAGAGAGAGAGAGAGAGAGAGAGAGAGAGAGAGAGAGAAGATAAAAGAAAGGCGAAGATGAGTAGACACTAGTTCTTTCCTTCCCATCAATGCACAGACACACACACACGCACACCCTCCCAGACATAAACACACACACACACACACACACACACACACACACCTCCCAGACACACACACACACACACTTACCCACCGTCACGGTATAACATAACCTGCCTCCACCTGAGTAATATTATCCCCTGATTCTACACCCCTCCTGACCCCGCATATATCACCTCCCTGATTCTACAACCTCCGCCCTGACCCCTGCATATACAACCCTCCCAACCTGACCCCTGCATCAATCACCTCCCTACTCACCCCTCACAAATATATCCTTCCCCCAGACCTCCCAACCCCTACCACACTAACAGCACCACAACATAAAGGAAACTAATCTAAACTATCATCACACGGGTTCACTGTTTCGTTCACCCGGGGCCAAACATTACAACAACACGTTTACCCTGAGTCGATTCCGGGGTTTATTCTCACTCGCTGCAATATATATATATATTCCATGCCCGAGAGAGAGAGAGAGAGAGAGAGAGATATTAGTTGAAATTAGTTCGGTTACGTTAGGTTGTTAGTTCAGGTTGAGGTTAAAAAGTCTATTTGTTAGATTAGGGTTGGCAATGTTATGTTAGGCTGAAATGTGGAATGGTAATGCTAGGATAGGATAGGATAGGATAGGATAGGATAGGATAGGATAGGTTAAACTAGTATTCATTTAGATTAAGTTAGATTAGGTTAGGTTTAGTTAACACAGTGATAAGGGTTAAGTTGAACTGCAATTCTACTATAAATTTTCTCCTGTCACAGAATTCCTAGCTAAGAAAATAACACCCCCCCAACCCCCTCCCCAGACAGACTCAAAACCCCTCCTCCCCAGACAGACTCAACCCCCTCCCTCCCCCAGACAGACTCAACCCCCTCTCCCCCAGACAGACTCAACCCCCTCCTCCCCCAGACAGACCAACCCCTCCTCCCCCAGACAGAGACTCAATCCCCCCTCCTCCCCCAAACTGACCAACCCCCCTCCCCAGACAGACCCAACCCCTCCCTCCCAGACAGACTCAACCCCTCCCAAACTCAACCCCCCAGACAGACCAACCTCCCCCAACCAACCCCCTCCCTCCCCCAGACAGACTCCAACCTCCCCCCCAGACAGACCAATTCTCCTGGTAATATAAAGCTACACCACCACCGTTTGATTCCTTTGTGTGTAAGTTTTCCAACAAATGGCACAGAATATTGCCTTGAAACCCAACACTGGAACACAACACAGCCATGGAATAATTCACGTCTTATGGAATTTCTAGCCAAAAAAAAAAATGTCAGAGTTAAAAAATTACAATATTGTTTTTTACTGTTATTACATAATTTAGTGAAAAGAGATATTAGTTATTATATTATTATTTACTGTTGTAATCAAAAAAGTACAAACACGTCCTCAAGTGATAAACACATGTACTCAAGGGTTAAAACATACTCATAATAAATGTACCAAAGGGTTAAAATGAATATGTTTAATAATACCTCTCCATATGGCGTCTGTAACACCTTTAATCCACAAGTATTTTACATTAAGCACCATCATAATTTCCTTGGACAGCTTCATATGCCCTGTCACCAAGGCTTGTGGGTGGGGGTGTGGTGGGGGCGATTAGATTGGAGGGTGGAGAATGAAAACTTAACGTCAGAGATCTCGATTCGGAATGAGTCGAATCTAAGTTCACTACACTACCGTGAGAAATTGTAACAAACCTATCACACGTGTCACAACAACAGGCACTTAGTTATGAGGTAACACGTCTATGTACAACGTTCATCTAACACAATAACACATACCAAAATTAACACAACTTTCACGGTGTTACAATAACATACACATTACATATGAAACAACTGATAAATGAAGATTAAATCACCGTCATTATCCCAGGTATTGCAACCACACACACACACACACACACGAGACACACACACACACACACACGAGACACACACACACACACACACACACGAGATACACAGCAATCAGCACAGGTAACAGAACTTTATACCACCTGATATGGACTAAACTACTGAGAGTACTAGTGTAGATATAAGGGGGAGAGGGGGAGGGGACAGTGGCAGCAGAAAGCGACCGTCCAGAGTTCTTAACCTGTAGGAGTAGGATGGAGGCAGTTTCTCTTGGCCAATGTTTACTCGTTCTCAATCCACCTCACTTTCTAATTGGTGCACCTCGCTTCACCCGTTCATCAACCTTGCACACCCCTATACATTCCTCCTCCCCTTCTTCCTCGCCCCTTCACACCATAACCCGTTGAGTAAGATAGGTGAAAAGACCGTAGCGTCTCTTTAAATCTGACATTCCCTTCAGTGCCCACATCAAGCCCACCAACACGTGTTTATTTATACTTAATGGAATGAAATATTAACTTGGTACAATAAACTGATTGATACACTATAACGGGTTACAGTACTGTCTCTCGTAACTATTATTAATTGAACTGAGAAACAATAATATTTACGGTATATTAAGAGATGTGAACTGTTAAAAGTACGAATCTATACCCCATCGTAGTTTTTGGGAGTTAATTTTGAAGTTAACATTAAAATTAAATTTATAACCTGAAAGTGTAAAAAATATCCGTTTGTCCATCACATAACACCACCCTCCTCTCTCCCTCCCCACTAAAAAGACCAACCTCCTTCCCTCTCTCTCCCCACCACACAAGACCAACCTCCCTCTCCTCCCTCCCCCCTCTCCACCAAACAAGACCAACCTCCTTCCTCTCTCTCCCACCACACAAGACCAACCTCCTCTCTCTTCTCCACCAAACAAGACCAACCTCCTTCTCTCCCCACCACACAACTCAACCTCCTCCCTCTCCCTCTCAAACAAGAACACCCTCCCTACTCTCCAGCACTCAATACGCCAAACACAGCAGCTCAACACATGAAAGTAGACCTGTGTACCGCTTAACCTGTGTGTGTCTCTCTGCTGGTGAACCACACTTGACATTCTCGACACACCAAAACACGATCAATCAGCCCAGTGTTTGGTGAGACTGGTGACGACTGCTCTCTTCATGCTTCTCTTGTCCATTATAAACAAATACATTAAATTAATAACAAACCCAGATATGATAATGAGAGAAGGTGGATAATGAGAAAGGGAAGAAGATGGAGGCAATAGGATGTAAGGAAGGTCAGGAAAGGTCGGCCCCTGAGCGACTACACAACATCATCATCATAATCATCAACGTTTTCCACACTTGCGTTGGTCAGCTGTGATACCTGATGGCAGCCTTCTCTCTCTCTCTATCTCTCAGGTTGACCTCAGATGAGAACATAAACAAGCCTCGATGAGCTTTAATGATCCAGGAGTTTTGTCGTTACGGTCCAGAGTTACGGTCGCCTGCTCAAGACTCTGACTTGCGAAGGCGAGTGCTGGGGTGGTGGGGGTGGGGATGGGGTGGCGGGGTATGGGGGTTGAGGTGAGGGGGTGGCAGGTGAGGGGGTAAGAGAGGGTGAGGGATGTGAGGACTTGTCCATCTCTACTGCCAACCTCGCTAAGATGGCTGGTAATAAGTAACAGTGATGGAGGAAGATGACAAAACGAGCAGAGGGAAGGAGAGACAGAAGGAGGGAGACTAAAGGGAGAGGGAGGAGACTAAAGGGAGAGGGAGAGACATAAGAGGAGAGGCTGAAGGGAGGGACTGGACTGGACTGGACTGACTGAACCTAACCTAATCTAGACTAGGTCTATGAAAATGTCCTGCAACAGCTCATTGCCCTCCTCTTCCACCCACCCACAACAACGCGACTCTCACCACACACACACACACACACACACACACACACACACACACACACACACACACACACACACACAAAACACACGACTCTCACTCACAAACCTCGTGGTCTTGGTGACTATATTCTGCAGAGAGAAAAATCAAAACAGTTTTATTTTTTGTTTTTTTCCTTGAAGATTGAGAAGAAACGGGAGAGGAAATGAGGACGAGGAGGAGAGGAAAGGGGAGAGGGACGAGGAGGATGGGGGGAAGAGAGGGAGGAAGAAATCAGAGAGAGGGGGAATCAGAAATAGATGGGGAAGAAGATGAAGGAGGAGGAGGAGGAAGAATAAGGAGGAAAGGAAGACATCCAAACAGACAAACATCAACAGCGAAAGATAAAACACCCCGACGACCACACACACACACACACACACACACACACACACACACACACACACACACACACACACACACACACACACACACACACACACGTACGTATTACTACACGTCTAAAAAAAAAGAATTAAACAATATTTCACCTCAAAAATATTACAGTACTTCAATGTAATTTCAAACATCAAATATTCCCTTTGATTTATACACAATATATGTGGTGTGTGTGTGTGTGTGTGTGTGTGTGTGTGTACTGTATCATGGATCTCACGTTCTGTGGAAATAAAATTGAGGGAAGTAATATAACAGTGTGCATGTGTAATTAGAGAACACACGCGTATGAGGGAATAACCTACAATGATCGGTCTCTCTCACACACACACCCCATCTACCCAACATCCCATCCACACACAAAACATCCATCCACAAATATTTTAGGAAGGGAAACATCGACAAGGAACTACCGGGGGATAGGGAAGGATGTTAGTCTGCCCCCCCCACCCCAATTCCACCATAAAACAGACAACAGAATCTGCAGTGACAACAATATTTACTGGTTGTTTCCGGGTTGTGTTTCCGGTATCGTATCTCACTCTGTCTTTCCGGTTTACGTATACAAGATAATGGTAAATGGATCACCTGAAGACTATATCCCCTGAAGATCTACAGCCCTAACCTAACAGCCCTAACGCTAACCCAACCAAACCCAACCAAACCAAACCAAACCAAACCAAACCCAACCCAACCCAACCCAACCCAACCCAACCCAACCCAACCAAACCAAACCCAACTAACCAAACCTAACCTAACCTAACCAACTAACCTAACCCAACCTAATGCTAACGTTCCCCAGGTAGCATTAAGGCTGTTAACCAGGTGAAATAAGGTGATTCGATTGAAGCACAAAACAAAATGCAGATAAATAGCACAGGTAAGGCCACATATACATACAAGTACTAGCACAGGTAAGGCCACAGGTATACATACAAGTACTAGCACAGGTAAGACCACAGGTATACATACAAGTACTAGCACAGGTAAGGCCACAGGTATACATACAAGTACTAGCACAGGTAAGGCCACAGGTATACATACAAGTACTAGCACAGGTAAGGCCACAGAACATACAAGTACTAGCACAGGTAAGACCACAGGTATACATCAAAGTACTAGCACAGGTAAGGCCACAGGTATACATAACTAGCACAGGTAGACCACAGTATACATACAAGTACTAGCACAGGTAAGGCCACAGGTATACATACAAGTACTAGCACAGGTAAGACCACAGGTATACATACAAGTACTTAGCACACAGTAAGGCCAATATACATACAAGTACTAGCACAGGTAAGACCACAGGTATACATACAAGTACTAGCACAGGTAAGCAATGTATCCACTTTCACGTCACATTACCTTGTACACAGAGACACAGGTAAAAGACCACACAATCCCACCCACTACAAAAACAATTTCTCATCAACAATTGCTCAACCTGACGTCAAGGCAATGAACTGGTACAACACGACACGACACGACACGACACGACACGACACGACACAACACGACACGACACGACACGACACGACACGACACGACACGACACTCTATAACCTAACTACTGAGACAAGAAATGACGGGGATAATTATAAACGCATCAAATTATAACTTAAATAACAAAAGGATGAAAATATAACTTAAAATATATATGTAAATTACTGGAGAGAGAAGACGGCCATAGTGAAGGATAATCACACTGGTTTACTGATTCTTTTTGTGTGTGTGTGTGTGTGTGTGTGTGTGTGTGTGTGTGTGTGTTATGGTGACAAGCCGAACACGTCCAGATGGTCAACGAGGGCCACAAGTAACCATCAGGGCCACAAGTAACCATCAGGGCCACAAGTAACCATCAGCCACAACCATCCGGGCCCCCACCACAATAGCCAGCCATAAAACAAGCGTAGGATTGCTGCAACACACACACACACACACACACACACACACACACACACACACACACACCTAGCGCAAGCATTGACAACCTATATCCGTCTCTTTCACCTGTCACCCTCCTTAATTAGTCTACCTGGTCCAAAGTTTCAAACACCTTACCACCTCCTCCCTCCCTCCCTCAGTCCACACCCCCTCCCCTTTACTCCCCTATTTTCTCCCTCCCTCCCTCCTCCCCAGCAGACACCTCACTACCCAACCAAACCCATATAGCTAGACATATCTCCCCATTCTTCCTGTCATATGTCTGGTCACCTCACTCTTCACCCCACCCTCCTCCCATTTCCTTTCACCTGGCAGATTATTACCCCCTCCCCATCCATCCTTCCTTCCCATCTGCTCCATGCCCCATCACATAGTCATCTTAGTGTCTTCTCCCCTCTTCTCCCTCCCCATTCTTATCTTCTCTCTCCCCCTTTCTCCCTGTTCCTACTAGCTCTAAATTTATCACCAACACCCAGAGCTCAACACACACACACACACACACACACACACACACACACACACACACACACACACACACACACACACACACACACACACACACACACACACACACACACACACACACACGGCAGGAAGCAGCTGATACAACCAAGAATGAACTACTCCTCAATCAGTTCAATTCCTCCACCACTTGAAGAACAAGATTTAAGTCCTCCACACTAAGTCAGACACACGGCTGAAGTAGAACCTGTTTATCCCCCTATAAATTAACTCTAACAACCACTACTATGAAAGGTAACAATTTGGTACGGTAGTTAATGCTAGTACTTCAAACTTGACTAACCTGACCTGACCTGACCTCTAACTAAAACAAAATCAACTATTAAAGTGCTACTGTTACTTTGTATCTAACCTAACCTGACCTAGCCTAAGCTAACATAACATAACCTAACCAAAGCTAACCTAACCAAAGCTAACAACCTAACCTAACCAAAGCTAACTTAACCTAACCAAAGCTAACTTGACCCGACCTAACCTAACCAAAACAACTTCTACTATTAATGGGCTACTGTTACTTTGTATCTAACCTAACCTAACCTGACCTGACCTGACCTGACCTGACCTGACCTAACCTAAGCAATTCATAAACACTAACCAATTGGTAAACAACAAACAATTCCTAACAGTAACTAATTTGCATTCATTTACCAATTTATAAACAGTAATTAGTAAACAACAAATTAGTAAACAATAACCAATTAGTAAACACAACCAATTAGTAAACAATAACCAATTAGTAAACAATAACCAATTAGTAAACAATAACCAATTAGTAAACGATAAACAACTAGTAAACAATAACCAATTAGTAAACAATAACCAATTAGTAAACAATAACCAATTAGTAAACAATAACGTACGACTTTGAGATTACCGACGTTCAGCCTTATCAAGTCCTGTGTGCTTCTATAGCACTTTAAAGGAACGGTCCTTTCAATACTCGTCGGGTCGTATAGTGCCGCTGTGTTCCTGCATACGTGTGTGTGTGGTGTTAGCAGGTAGTGTAGGCATGGAGAGGAGGAGAGATGGGAGGGGGGAACAGGGAAAGAGGGGAGGGGGAGAGAGAAAGGGGAGGGGGAATACGAGGAGAGGGAGGAGGACGGATAGAGGGGTGAGGGAGGGAGAGAGGGGTAAGGAGGAGGGGGAAGAGGCTGGTACATATCAATCATTCAAAAGCACTCCAACACCTGGACAACACCCACCACCACTACCACCATGGCCCCTCACCACCACCACTACCAATATTATTACCATCACCAACACGCCTACCAACAAGCTACCACCATCACCAACACGTCGAGAGAGAGAGAGAGAGAGAGAGAGAGAGAGAGAGAGAGAGAGAGAGAGAGAGAGAGAGAGAGAGAGAGGAGAGAGAGAGAGAGAGAGAGAGAGAGAGAGAGACCCCCTCCACAATCTTCCATTCACCTTCCCATTACCTTCAATCTCTACTCTTCCACTAATTTCTCCTCAATCTCTATCCGTTCAATTCTCGCTTTCTCAATATCCTTCCATTAGACCTTCATCAATTTCACTTCTCCTGATCCCTTTCAAGTCTCGATCTATCCAGTCAATTTTTATCTATTCAGTCGTATCTATTTTTTTCACGTATAATCATTCTATAATCAATCAATCAATTCCAATCTTCTATTATCTAATCATTCAAGTTCCATCATCATTATTATCTATTTCCTCTATCCATTCACTAGTCTTTTATCTTCTCTGTATTATTCTTCTGTTTACGTTCAATCATCATCAATCTTCATTATGTCCACCGTTTTATTTGTTTTTCTTTGTTTTTACATTTTTCGCCTTTTTAATTTCCTCTATCCTGTCTTTCATTCCCTGAGGAGCCCAAAAATAAAACTCCCTTTTCCATAGTACCCAAAGTAGGACCCGTTTCTTCATCATACCTAAGAGGGACCCGTTCTTCCCTAAAGAACACCCACCCAAAGTAACACCCCTTCATCGTACCCAAAGTAACACCCCTTCATCGTACCCAAAGTAACACCTTCATCAAATTACAAAGTACTAACCCTTCACTGTACCCAAAGTAACACCCTTCATCGTACCCAAAAGAACTCTTGACCACCCACCTCACAGTATACACCCCCAGTCCTCCCAACAATTTTGTAGATCACCCCAGGATACTAATCAGGAGCCAGGGTGAAGGACTGACACCAGAAGTGGACGTCCATCAGAGCTGTCAAGTGATGTATGGCCGGTTCATCTATCCATTGCACCTAGCCCCACCCAACACCATCCCCCATCCCTTCCAGTCCTATCCTCCTCATCATCATCTTCCAAACAACTAAATCCCACTCAACTTCCGTCTTAAAACCACAAATCAGTGCAGCAGAGGTCCCATCTTAACACGTCTCCCCACACCCCACCCCAAAACATAGATTATTTCAAACATGTACTGACAGTCCGACTTCTTCTATGTTAATGTAAACACGGGAGCAGCGTGATGGATGAAGGTGTGTGTGTGTCCGTCGTTATCAGGGTGAAGAATAAGTAACGTCTTGTGTGTGTGTCATCAGAGGACAGCTTCCAATACGTGTTAGTTGTGGTTTAGTTTCCATAAAGCTTTAGTTTCAGTGCATCAAGCTGGGGTGGTTAACCAACAGGTGACTCCACCACCACCACCAGGAGCTACACCTTGCATGTTCCATCGCTCTGTGTGTCATCCACCACCAGCAGGAGGAAGCAAATCTTATATTCAATAATCCTCTCACCTTTCCCTCTCCCTATACCTCCCATAGTTCCCCTTCATCTTATCCCCCCTTTATTCTCTCTACATCACAGTACCTAAGTTTCTCTGTTAACCAAACTCTCCAAATACCATCACAAGAGCTGCAACAGATACTTTCTTGTGGAGAATTTCAGCCCATTTTCCAGTTTATCCTCCCAGTTGTAAAGGGGAAATAAAGTGTTTTTTCCTCAACATAATCTAAACAGAAAAAACACTAAACCAGAATATAAACATTTCTTGACTTCAACACAATTTACACATCACAATGTTTACCTAAAAGCAATATTAATGTTTTTGTTTTTTACCTCGGTTTAATCTACTTATGCATCCTTCATCACCACAACATAACAATACAAATAAAACACACACACACACAATTAAAACACCAAACCACAATATAAACATCACCTGTATCTAAATAAAATTAAAACTACATAAAAATAATAACCAATATTTACCTGTTACATGTTGATGGACACGACTCATCAACATCAATAAACCAATAAACCAAAAAATATCCATCTTGTTTTATAGAACATTACGAGAATAAACACAGAATCGCTCTAAACAACATAGCTATTAACGATACGATATAACCATTACCCACAATTACTTAACGCTAACCCTTCAACAATATCAATGCTACTATTGATTTTTACTGTTATTAAACCTAATAAATCACATCTAAATACGCACAACAACTATGATAATAACCTCCTTGGGGGTGAGAAGTGGGATTGATTTCTAGTGACTGTACACACACACACACACACACACACACACACACACACACACACACACACACACACATACAAACCAGTCTAATAATGAATACAAACACCCACACACATGATTACACAATAACACCAAACAAACAAACACACATACACCGCCATGCTTGTAAACGCAAAAAACACCAACACAAAACCTCTTTGCTTGTTACATAAAAACTGAAGACACTACAATAGCCTGTGTTCACGTCAGCACCAAAGATGAATAAAAACTCACAAAAACTGAATAAAAACTCACAAAAACTGAATAAAAACTCACAAAAATGAATAAAAACTCACAAAACTGAATAAAACTCACAAAACTGAATAAAAACTCACAAAACTAGAATAAAACTCAAAACTGAATAAAACTCACAAAAACTGAATAAAACTCACAAAAACTGAATAAAACAAAACATAACATAGAGTAATTTAAGACCACGACACAAACTAAAGCAAAACCCTTTCGAGTTACCCGGTCCAGGACTACAAAACACACACACACACACACACACACACACACACACACACACACACACACACATCTATGCACACAACCACAAACAAACACAAAAACCTCACTAAGTAAACACAAACAAACTCTACAAAACAAAAAAACAAAACAAATCCCACTCAGACTGCACACACAACACGTACACTCACACACGTACACACACAGGTATACACACACACACATGTACACATCTCTACCCAATCAATATACCACACACACCTGACAACACTTCCAGGGACCCAGCCAGCGTTGTTGTCAATCACCTCCAGACCCTCCTCCATCCCTCCACACCTCCCTCCAGCCCTCCACACCCCTCCCTCCTCCCTCCTCCCTCTCCCTCCTCCAGCTCCCTGACACAAATTCTCCACGCCCTCCTCCCCTATCGACACACACACCTCTTTCCCTTCCCTCCATCCACGCATCCACACAACCCATCATTCCCTTCTTCCTCCCCTTAACCCCACATACCCTCTTCCCTCCCCTCCGTCCCACCTCTCCCTCCGTCCCACCTCACCCCTTCCACACTAAGACAAAGAGGCAACACATGTACACCACCAAGACGGTTTAACTCTTCCACACAATGGCTCGCCCTTCCCCTTCCCCTTCCCGAGTCACCCTTACCTGCTTACACCTTTTATCTCTTCCTTCCACCACCGTCTACCCTCCTTCCTCTTCTTCTTTTTTTTCTTCCTCCCAAGTTGTCAGTCTCCTTCCCCCATGTTCTACTCTCCTTCTCCTCCTTCCTTCCTTCTGCAAGTAACACCTCACCGTCTTTCTTCAACAGTACATCTCCTTCCTTCTTGTCCTCATTATTCCTCCTCTCAATCTTTCATCACCTTACCCCATTCTCCCCCTTTCCTTCCCCTATTCCCCTTCTCCTCCTCCTTCCTCTCCATCACTTTCACCTCTTCTTTCAATCCTCTCCTACCACCTCTCGTTTAGCACCTTCCCGTTTTATTGCCTTCACTACCTCCCAACCTCTCCCCCACCTCCCACACTACCTCCCTATCCTCTCTCCCTCCCAGTTGCTCCCCTACACACAGCTCGACATCCAGGGGAGAATAACGGCCCCAGCAGCGAGGGGAGGAATCTGGACAACCAACCCGGCTATAATATGCAAATGAGCATATTGGAACATGGGGAGGAGGGGTGAGTGTACGACCCCCACAGCCCAGGTGACTCACTCCCCCACAGCCCAGGTGACTCACTCCCCTACACCCCCACAGCCCAGATGACACTACACGAGTATACAGATCAAGGACACACACACACACACACACACACACACGTACGTCACCCTATCGGCGGCCCCCATCACGTACACAAGACCAGACATATAAAAGACACCTGCACCCCGGCTAATTATACGGCACACCTTCTCCATCCCCTACAAGGCCTTAACCAGCCACCGTCTCTATTATAATTCATGAGGATACGGTTCCCAAGATTACAGATTCCTGACCATTTACAAGGTTTCAGAGGCATTTAGACATTGTTCGAGGGTTGTCTGGGTTGTTTAAAGGCCATTTTTGACAATTTTTTTTTTTAGGCTTGTCTGTTATTTTGTGGATTATTAGGAATTGTTTTTCAGTGGAATCTAAACCTCATCAACACCCACACACTCACCCCCACCTCACCCCCACCCCACACACCCTCACCCCCCACCACACAAACACTCCCCCCCCACCTACACACACCTCACCCACACACCCTCAACCCCCACCCACACACACACCCTCACCCCCACCCACACCCTCAGTCAACACTCACCACAACGTCCTTAAGAATCATATTTCTTCACAAACTTTCTCAATCATTAAACTCTACCCCCCACCCATCTCTGTCGGTCACCCCAACTCTCCCGGTACCAGTAATTGAGAGCCTTTAACAATCTTTGAAATGAAAATTTCCTTAAAAATTAAACAGGTTTTTGAGATCACCTGAAGATTAGCCCTCCACTTTATTTCAATTTCAGATTAACCACTAACACTAACCTAACCATTCGAACACTAACATAACCCCAAACGCAAACTCTACCAATCTGAACAAACCTAACCTAACTAACCATACTAACCTAACCTAACCAACAAATACTAACCTAACCTAACCAACCAAATGCAATCCCTTAACCACCAAATACTAACCTAACCTAACCAACCAATACTAACCACAACACAACCCACCAAATGCTAACCCTAACTAACCAACCAAATGCAATCTTCAACCTAACCCAGCAAATGCCTAACCTAACCTAACCAGCAAATACTAACCTAACCTAACCAACCAAATACCTAACCTAACCCCTAGCCAACCCAAAATGCTAACTAACCTAACCAGCCAAATGCAATCCTAACCTAACCAACCAAATACTAACCTAACCTAACCAACCAAATACTAACCTAACCTAACCAGCAAATGCCAACTAACCTCTAACCTTATGCAATCCTAAACTTACCACACCACCACCACCACCACACCTCTCCCCAAGGTAGAGCAACAGTGTTTAATCATCAGGAAAAATAAAGTGGAGGCCAATCTTCAGGTGATCTGGGGTTTAAGGAGGGTTAAGGAGGTTTAAGGGGGTTTAAGAGAGGTTAAAGGGAGGTTTAAAGGGAGGTTTAAGGGTTTAAGAGAGGTTAAGGGAGGTGAAGGGGGTTAAGGAGATTAGGAGGGGTTAGGAGGGTTAAGGAGTTGGGGGTTAAGGGAGGTTAAGGGGGTTAAGGGAGGGTTAAAGTTAAGGGGTTAGGGAAGGAGAGAGGTTAAGAAGAGTTGAGGAGGGTTAGGGGTTGAGGAGGGTTAAGGGGGTTTAAGAGAGTTTAAGTGAGTTAAGGGAGGTTAACGGGTTTTAGGGGAGGTTTAAGGGAGGTTTTAGGGTGGTTTAAGGGAGTGGTTGGGTAGGTCATGGTATCCGGACGTGGCGGGTCACGGTATAACTGGCCACCCTACCGACTTTCATTTGACCCTTGTGGACCAGCTGCCTACCTGTCTATCTGTACATTTGACCCTTGTGGACCAGCTGCCTACCTGTCTATCTGTACATTTGACCCTTGTGGACCAGCTGCCTACCTGTCTATCTGTACATTTGACCCTTGTGGACCAGCTGCCTACCTGTCTATCTGTACATTTGACCCTTGTGGACACTCCTGTCTATCTGTACATTTGACCATGTGGACCAACTGTCTACCTGTCTATGTACATTTGACCCTTGTGGACCAGCTGCCTACCTGTCTATCTGTACCAATCTGATGTGAGAATATTTTCATTAATAATAAACTAAAATATACACAACTGTTTAATCTAATGACATCCAAAACCATCACAAAATCACATTAAATTCTATAAACATTATCTACATCCATTCATTTAGCACCAGTTAAGGAGACCAAAACAGTTGAATCCACACAAAGTAACCTAATCTATTTGAAACACTAAATTGTTGTAATGTGGCTAGTTAAGGTAGAGTCTTAAGTGTGAAAATCTATTACCTAATTGGTGCAAAATATCCAGTTAAATTAGTAGGTTACAGTTAGTATAATAAGGAATGATATTTTGTGTTTTTAACTTAATTCAAACAGTTAATATGTTCTTATATCATCAGTTAGGAGGAGAATACATCATACAGTCACCAGTCATTCCGGGCCAGTTAGAACACCTGCCAGTCCACCTTCATCATTACCCTCCATCTTCCTGTTCTAAAACGGTGTCTCGGGTCACTGCAGTCTTTCCCACGGCCAGATCACCTCCTCTATCTCAGGGAAACATCTCCTTCGTGATAACTCGATTTTAAAATGAATTACTAATCTCACTTTATTTTATCTTGAGATTTTCTAACCTAACCTAGACTGACCTCCATTGATCTGAGCTATCCTTGTGCTCAACTTAATCTAAACTAACCTAGATTAACCTGATCTATCCTTGCTCAACTTAACCTAAACTAACCTAGATTAACCTGATCTATCCTTGCTTAACCCAAACTAACCTAATCTATCCTTGCACCTAACCTACCAACCAAATTAACAGTAGGAGAAGCAGCAAGTGAGGTGTGTGTGTGTGTGTGTGTGTGTGTGTCATAGGTCAAGCGAGACCACATTCACCTGCACACCTGTTTGTGTACCTGGCTCATGGCTGGCTCTCTACCTGACTCATGGCGTTATACCTAACTGCTGGGCCCTTAGCTGGTTCTATATGGCTGTTGTCTATATACCTGGCTCTTAGCTGGTTCTAATTGGCTCTCTACCTACTACTGACTTTACACCTGGCTCTTAGTTGGCTCTCTACCTGATTGCTGGCTTTGTACTATAAAATCAACTCTCTTTAGTCAATACAACTTTTACGTTACCAATAATCGTCCAGGTTCAAGATTCCTCCAAAAAGGTTATCAGGTAATATTTCTCCATGACTAAAGATATTACAATGAATATATTAAATTCACTTAAAATATCATTAAAAGAAGGTATAATGCTACCACCGCTGTAATAAGACTCTTACTATAATGAAGGAATCTTAGAGTCTTGTGTAAAGTCTCAGAATCTGTTAACATCAAGTGAGTTACAATCAGTTCTATCAGCTGTGTCGTAGAGATCCTTCTAAGAAACGGGATTAACCTCCATGTTATCAAGATTGAGTACTGTGGTAACTATATGATGCAACATCAGTACAACTCTCTCTCTCTCTCTCTCTCTCTCAGGTGATGCACCACAACACCTACACCCTTCACCACCACCGCACACCCTGGTGACTCAACTCTATAGTACTGGTCTGTTTACACCATAAAGGGCACCATAACCACCACACACACATACCTATAACAATGATGACGACACCACACACCACACACTGCCACCACCACACCTGACCAACTAATCTTATGGAGGTTTACCGTAGGGTCAGCTGCAGCCCATTTCAACCTCCCAGGACGATGGTGACCACGCCTTCATCTGGTTAAGTATTGAGGAGGTTGGGGGAGGGAGGAGGAGGGAAGGAGGAGGAGGAGGGAGGAGGAGGGGAAGGGGGGAGATGTTGTCGTTCCCCTCTCACCCTCTAAGGATCGTCTTAACTCCCGTATCGTCACTGACCACACACGAGCCATACTGGCTTGGGTCTATCTCTCTAACAGATAGGGGGTACGAGGATACGCCTACCTGCTCTCTCTCTCTCTCTCACACACACACACAAACATCACTTCCTGCTGTCCCTCTCCCACAACTTCTTTTTCTTTCACACACACGGACAGATTCACTCACTTCTCTCTCTCAATCCAGCTGTTGTTGCCTGTTGCCTCAGCCCACAACAACACTTTCACCCTAACGTTCACCCTTCCCAACAAACCTAAATTCTTCCTCTTATATTTACTTCAACATAACCCAATCCCAACCTTTCTTCCATTTTATTTTATTTATTATTCCTCTCTCATCTGAGAGGAACTCTACCGCAAGAGCATCACTGTCAGAACAGGTACACACCAACTCCCCACTACCATCACCACTACCACTTACCATCATCACCACACCACCAATTTCCACCACCACCACCATCACCACCCCTACCACCCCATCACCACCACCCTACCACCATCACCACTTACCAATCACACATCACTAATTCTACCACCACTACCAATCTACCACCATCACCTACCACCACCACCACCATCACCACCACCCCTACCACCATCACCACCACCCCCACCATCACCACCACCCCTCACCATCACCACCCCACCACCACACCCCTCACACCTTATACCCCACATCATTTCACTTCAAATTCTCTTACTGTCTCTCTCTGTTTATCAGCGTCTCTACAATCCATGTCTCATCACAGTCTGTCTGTCTGTCTCACATCAGTTCCTTCCTTATCTCCCATCCCATCACTTAATCTCCCCCACCCCCACCCCCACCCTCACTATATACAGGAATTACTGGCCCATAACCTGCCATATGTGTCGAGTACCCACAGACAGTCACACCCATTGCCTGCTGACCGTACCATCTACCACCTACACCACCAACAACCACACTACCATCTACCACAACCACTATTCTCAACTACAACCCAACACTTACCAATTACAATACCATTTACACTCCACTCTACACCACACCACACCACACCACACCACAAAGTATTTTTTCGGTAGATCTTCAAACTATCAACACAAATTACTACTCAACTACCTGTAATTACTCCTTGTTTGCCCAGAGTCATTAAAACCCCCTTAATTACCTCCATACATTACCCTAAATGAGCTCATTACTACTTCATTAAGTATATATTCCATCATTATCTCTCTAATTAGGGTTATTCCTATATACATGTCCTCTTAATTACTTCTCTTCCTCGTGTTATGAAAAGAATCCTCACACACTTTTGGTAATTAGAATTTAATTACTCCCAATTAAACTAATTACAGGATTAGTGGTCATTAGGGAACACTGTTATTTAAATTACCTAACTGAAAACCTCTACACTGCACATAGGCATCTGTGTCTAATGGGCCCTTGTCCTATTAGGCCCCAAACGAACCACTGTAAGTCCTGTGTCCCAGGGCCCGGTTCTAACGAGTCTTAGTCCAACGGGCCCCGTTCTAACGAGTCAACCAGCCCCGGCACGTTCAACAGTCTTAGTCCAAATGGGCCCCGGTTCTAACGAGTCTAGTCCTAATGGGCCCCGGTTCTAACGAGTCTTAGTCCCAAGGGCCCCGGTCTAACGAGTCTTAGTCCTAATGGGCCCCGGTTCCAACGAGTCTTAGTCCAATCTAAACTTCGGTTCAACGAGTCTTAGTCCAGCCGTTCTACGAGTCTAGTCCCGGTTCTAACGAGTCTTAGTCCTAATGGGCCCCGTTCTAACGAGTCTTAGTCCTAATGGGCCCGGTTCTAACGAGTCTTAGTCCTAAGGGGCCCCGGTTCTAACGAGTCTTAGTCCCAGGCCCGGTTCTAACGAGTCTTAGTCCATAGGCCCGGTTCTAACGAGTCTTAAGTCCAGGGCCCACAACCGGAACTATCTTAGTCATGGGCCCCGGTTCTCGTCTTAGTCCAGCCCGGTTCTAACGAGTCTTAGTCCTAATGGGCCCCGGTTCTAACGAGTCTTAAGTCCTAATGGGCCCCGGTTCTAATGGATTCAAGTCTTAGTGAGATACATTAGGTTAGGTAGGGGTCTATCAGGACTGGGGCCCACCTGATCAGCAAAATGTTCGTTCAGTCTGTTTTTACTCGTTATTAATCACATGGCCTCGTGTTGTCATTTGTTAACTTAACCAATAACATCAATATTAAAATGACTAATATAATTACATCCACTTTCACTATTAATTACACTATCATTATTATAGCTATTAAAACAGTACTATCATTATACAGATATATTATCATCATCACTACCACCATCACTACCACCATCACCACTATCACCACTATAACCATACACAAAATATCACCACGTCATCAAAACAATGCGGCATATTTACCCTTTAATACCTGGACAAGCCTTAATTAAAATTGGTTAAGGTGAACAGATTTAAGACACGCTATGAGCATTAACTTTAAGCTGCTGCCGCCATTAGTCTCCCTCACGGTACATGATATTCACTATAAAAAAAAACACATTGAAAATATCTTCCCCGAAAACACGATTATTTTCAGCAGACAGCAGACAATATTGGAAAGGTTGTGTATATAAGACTTTCAGCAGACAATATTGGAAAGGTTGTATATAAGACTTTCAGCAGACAATATTGGAAAGGTTGTGTATATAAGACTTTCAGCAGACAATATTGGAAAGGTTGTATATATAAGACTTTCAGCAGACAACTTTGAGACGGTAGCAGGTATACAAAACATTTAACAAGGTATAAACAATTACTTGCAAACAGGTATTGAAAATGTTTTGTGTATATAGCAGACAATCCATGAGCCAAAAAAATATCGTATGCAAAAATAAATAAACAAACAAATAAAAAAAAACGTAGAAAAAACATAATTTTGAAGGAAAAAAAAACAGGAAATAATTTTAAAAACTAATTAATTTTCGTAGACAACAAATTTTTGGGGTGAAAAGATGAACGTTCCCCAACAGCCGATAATTAATTTGTGATGAGAAAACAAGATTATTTCGCTGACGACGACAACAACAAAATTTATAAATATATATATACGTTAGGTTAGGGTTATGTTAGGGTTAGGTTAGGGTTATGTTAGTCTATGTTCGAGTTATGTTAGGTTAGGATAAGTATGGTTAAGTTATGTTAGGTTAGATGAACTATTACTTAACCTCCCTCAACCCTTTATGAACCCAGGTCAGGAGGGGTCAACCAGGTCAGGAGGGGTCAAGTCTGCTTAAAATCATTGCAGAAAATTACAAATAAAAATCAAGAGGTGGATGTTATCACAGCACGATCCATCCTCACGGGGTTACCAGGACGTGAACCTGAGTCAATTCTCCCACACGATCTACTCTCTGCCCAGGTGTGGTAATTTAGGACAGGTGTGGTAATTTAGGGCAGGTGTGGTAATTTAGGAAGAGGTGTGCTAATTTAGGGCAGGTGTGGTAATTTAGGATAGGTGTCGTAATTTAGGAACAGGTGTGGTAATTTAGGAGAGGTGTCGTAATTTAGGAACAGGTGTGGTAATTTAGGGCAGGTGTCGTAATTTAGACAGGTGTGGTATTTAGAACAGGTGGAAATTTAGCAGGTGTGGAAATTTGGAACAGGTGGGAAATTTAGACAGGTGTGGTAATTTAGGACAGGTGTGGAAATTTAGGGACAGGTGTGGTAATTTTGGTCAGGTGTGGTAGTTTAGGACAGGTGTGGTAACGTCAACACACAAGACCCCAACAGAACACATCAATCCACACCTGTGCGTCTGCTGTCATATCAGTCTCCATCACGTCCAATACCCGTTTTACCTGCATTTCAATACGTCATTCGTACCTCCGACCAGCTGTAACAAGCGGCCACCAATGTTTGCAAGACCATTCCACATATAGCCAATAACTGCCAAATGACTCGCTCCAAACGACCCATTTGCCCACAACGAGCGGAGTGATTGAGAGACGAGCCCACACAATTATAGCACCATTACACTATGTTACTGTCCCCGGGTGGTGCGGGTCTGCTCGACTAGGGAGGGCGGTGGGGGGGGGGGATGGGAGGGAAGGGGATGGGAGGGAAGGGGATGAGGGGGGGGATGAGGGGGAGGGGGATGGGAGGGAAGGGGGAGGAGGAGGAGGGAGGAGGAGGAGGAGGGGAGGAGGGGGTGAGGGGGAGGAGGAGGGGGGGGGTGAGGGGAGGAGGAGGGGTGAGGGGGAGGAGGAGGGGGTGAGGGGAGCAACGGGAGAAGGGTGAGGAGGCGGGTGAGGCTCTACAAGTCAAAGATTTATAATGCCACCCAAGTCTGGACAGCGTTAGGTGTGTACCGGGTATGTGTTCAATTTGGGTTCCACGTCGTATTAAGAGGTTCAATTAAATGTGTGTGTGTGTGTGTGTGTGTGTGTGTGTGTGTGTGTGTGTGTGTGTGAGGCCTCTGGGATCTACTGTACTGGTGTTAAAAATGTTAAATATATACTATACTGTACAGTTGCCGGGGAGTATCAGCCTGTTGTTAAATTGACCGGACATCCGTTAGTGAAGGTGCATTTATACCATTAAATTAACCGTGATATTACAGTCGTTCTTATAGTCCAACCATTATTAATACCGTTCTCCCTCACACTCTTCCTTCATTCATTTTCTCATCTTTTAAAATTACAGGCTAGGCAACTCATTAGTCTCAGAGAATCACCTGAAGATTAGCCCTCCAGATTATTTCACCTGAGATTACCCACCCTAACCTAATCTAATCTAACCTAACCTAACCTCCACCAGGTAAAATAAACTAGTGGGGCTTAATCTCCAGGTGATCCGAAGTCAAATTATCAATGAGAAAGTAAGGAAGAAAAAACAGCGAATTTTATCCATCTTTAAAAAAAATAAAAAAAAAATTGCCAACTTATACCACACCTCAACCACACACAGGCCTTTCCAAACACGGTAACCATAGCAACCCCGCGCCGCACCGTAACCACAACAATAAAACACAACTTAATCAAGGTAATCAGACTTACTAAACCCACAGTATTAGCACACACACGTTATTACCCACCCCCAACAGTGTAATTATAACATCTCTTCATAACACAGCTTTTGTTCCTCAAATGTTGTTACAGAAAGCTCAGTGTTACTCATACAAATCACCACAGAAATAACAGCGTTGCAAAACAAATTACCACAGCAATAACAGCTTATGTCACCTAGAGTCAACAAAACGGTCAATCACAGCAACGCAACATATTTCACCCACACACACACACACACACACACACACACACACACACACACACACACACACACACACACACACACACACTACCCTAAACACCACCACCACAATTAATCTACTAATTATAACCACAAGCACTAACTCCATTAATTATAACCACAAGCACTAACTCATTAATTATAACCACAAGCACTAACTCCATTAATATAACCACAAGCACTAACTCCATTAATTATAACCACAAGCACTAACTCCATTAATTATAACCACAAGCACTAACTCCATTAATTATAACCACAAGCACTAACTCCATTAATTATAACCACACAAGCACTAACTCCATTAATTATAACCACAAGCACTAACTCCATTAATTATAACCACAAGCACTAACTCCATTAATTATAACCACAAGCACTAACCCATTAATTATAACCACAAGCACTAACTCCCTTAATTATAACCACAAGCACTAACTCCCTTAACCAGTGAATATTGCAAACAAACACAAAACCATTACCATCACCAAGTTACTCCCGACGTCTTCACCAACCTCAGTGTGCCTTGTTGACTGAGGCTGTGCGTGAGTTGGTTTAGATCTTAATTTCAGGTTGGAACCGTATGACTGCTTAAGGGCATTAAGTCAGGAGCCCTTAGTAAGATATGGCAGGTATGCAGAGGCCGCCAGACATGTGAGATTCCCCACGTGGCTCCACATGCTTGTGAATACATATAGTGGAGTGTTTGTAAACAGAGCCCGTGTCCCCTGACTAATTCACGCACCATGGAACCATCTTGTTAGGGCTCTTAACTGACAGTAAAGTTACCGAGATGGTCTCTACTTGGTTTTAAAGGTGGTTAAGATGGCAGCCCATGTACACACAAGTTGAGTGTTCCACAAGCACTTACACTCGTGATACTAACACACCGTTGGTTGGTCTCTGCAGGAGAGTCAGCACCCCGTACTTTACTCAGTCATTCAACACGTGTTAATCTCTTCACTGATCCATTCACCACGTGTTATTAAGTACCATAACTAAACAGAAAAGTGTAATTATACTGATACACTTTTTTTTACGTTACTTAAGTATGATTTTACACTTGACAGGTTTATCCACGTCACGTTACACACCCCCTTTTAACAAACAGAAGAGAAATTGAACTAAGTCAAATGTATTTACCCCCTGTCCAAGACTGTACAGATCTGGTGGAGTATATAGTGCGTTATCCTGACCCGGTTATGAACTTAAGAGATAAGGGATTTAGGCAACAGACACACGTGGGAGAGTTGATAAGAGTCCCAGGAGCGAGAGACAATACTAAACCACATACACAACACCAGTTTACTAATACAAGAAATACACGGATATACATTGTTACTATACACAACAAAATTACTTGAGATATTCAGTTTGTAGATACCGAGCCTCAAACTCGGTATACACACAAAGAAATACACCAATACCTACACTATGATGATGAAGGCAAAATGGGTACTCTTATCTAATAGGTTCCAAACTAATCAAATTAACTCACAACTGTCAAATAGAACAAGAGGTGATTCATAATAGTTTGGTTAAATTGGGTTCCCTAAGTATAACTGGGGTTAATTTACCAAGTTAGTTTAAAGCCTTACTATATTTACTCACTTTAAGGTAAACTCCGGTACCGTAGATGGATTGCACACGTGTATTCAAAATTTACCTTTACAAACACACACTTCCCGGCCCCACCCTGTGTTGTTCTCTCTCTCTCTCGTCATCCACCTACACATCCACCAAGCTCATCATCATCCACCAAGCTCATCCCCTCTCTCACCCACCAGACCTCATCGTCACTTCAATCATCCACCAAGCTCATCCTCTTTCACCACCCCACACACCCGCCAGACCTCATCCACCAAGCTCATCCTCTCTCTCTCACCCACCAGACCTCAATCATCCACCTACACATCCACCAGGTTCATAATGTGGAGTGCTGCAAGGCGCCAACTTAGTATTGCCTCGACTTACAAATATATATTTTTTTTTTTCTATCACCAAACCCATTAACTGATACCTGCAACCCATCGATTTCTGCATCACGATAAAGCATTTGGCAGAGTGTGGGTGCGAGGGGAGGCTGAGTGGGGTGTGAGGGGGCTGAGGTGGTGTGAGGGGGCTGAGTGTGGGTGAGGAGAGGGGCTGAGTGTGGGTGTGAGAGAGGAGGCTGAGTGTGTGGGTGAGGGGGGCTGAGAGGGTGCGAGAGGGGCTGAGGGGGTGTGAGAGAGGGGCTGAGTGTGGGTGTGAGAGAGGGGACTGAGTGGGTGGAGAGAGGCTGAGGTGGGGGGTGAGAGAGGGGGGCTGAGTGTGGGTGCGAGGGGGCTGAGTGGTGTGAGAGAGGGCTGAGGGTGTGAGGAGGCTGAGGTGGTGTGGAGAGAGGGGCTGAGTGTGGGTGTGAGAGAGGGGGCTGAGTGGGTGTGTGAGAGAGGGGGCTGAGGTGGGTGTGAGAGAGGGGGCTGAGTGTGGGTGTGAGAGGGGGGCTGAGTGTGGGTGTGAGAGGGACTGAGTGTCTAGTTTTTGTCTAATTTATAATATAATGTTTGATCATTTATAGGGAACACACATTTCTATACAACAACACCCCACCACCCAACAACAAAAGAATTAAAAAACAATATAACAAAAGGAAAAAATTTAGTTAAGACACACTATACCAACATTAGGCTCTATTAAGTTATTACTAGATTATACCAACCAGTTAATATACACCAATTGAGGTCAAACACAGAAGGTCAGGTGGTAGTTAAGAGTAAACGAGTACAATACTATAAACAAGTTAAGGGGTTCAATTGAAGGCTTCAGATGGAGTGAATCCCTAAATGACACCACCATTCCTAAACGTCTCTACACCATGGAATCAATAACACCACAACTACGACCTATACAGTAGTGACCTCCTTTCTATAGCCACTACGATTACTAAATTAACGTAGGAATCTAGTTAATTTTGAGAGTGTGTATTCGGGTTCGGATCAGGAGTGAACCGAATCGAACTGACCCGACCCCGATGACCCAACGACCCCCGTATTTCATCATCATGGTAAATCGTCCGGAATAAATTATGTACCACTTGCACGCCCTCTCTCCACGTCCCTCTCTCCTCCCTCCACGTCCCTCTCTCCACGTCCCTCTCCCTCTCCACGTCCCCCTCTCTCTCTCCACGTCCCTCCCCCCTCTCCACGTCCCCCCTCCTCCCCCCCCTCCACCCCCCTCTCCCCCTCCACGTCCCCCCTCTCTCTCCACGTCCCCTCCACTCCCTCTCCACGTCCCCCCTCTCTCCACGTCCCCCCCTCCACGTCCCCTCCACTCCTCTCTCTCCCGTCCCCCCCCATCCCCCCTCTCCACGTCCTCTCTCCACGTCCTCTCTCCAAGTCCCTCTCTCACCCCAACACCCCCTCCGTGTATGTGTGTCACCTCTAGTCTATCAATACAAAGCTATCTGTTGAGGACACTTGACACAATCAGATACCTCTACCTCTTACCCTACTTTCTCTACCTCCAACAGTGTTTGAGAGGTGCAACACTAGAGGTTTAACTTCTTGTGACTTCTACCGATGACTGGTGAGGTTAGGTTAGGTTGAGAATGTGGTAGACCAACTTCTTTTTGAACATCCTCCAAAATTAAGTAAACATCCTCCAAAATTAAGTAACATCTCAAAAATGAACTGAACATCCTGCAAATTTAAGTAAAAATCTTCCAAAATTAGCTAAAAATCCTCAAAAATTAAGTAAAAATCCCCAAAATTAAGTAAAAATCCTCAAAAATTAACTAAAAATCCTCAAGAATTAACAAAATTATTAGATTGGATCATTATTCCCTGATACGATTGTCTTTAAAACCTTATGATAACATTTCCACTGTAACTAAGGATGTGAGAATGAATGTATAATGAAACCTCTATTAAATAAACTATATAGAGATTAAAGTCCGTTATATCAAGAGATTAAAGTCCGTTATATCAAGGGTCCGTTAAGTGAAACCCTCATCTAACGGATTATATGAAGAGACCACTCCGTTAATAGGAGGTTTTATCTAATCACCTCCGTACACTACAGTAAGAATAGGCCTCTCAAACTAGCGTCTCAACTACCCTAAATCACACGGGCAAATACTTAAATTCTCCCCGGCATAGTAAGCAAGAGAATGGAAGGGTCAGTCTACAGTATATAGCCCCCCAGGAGTCAGCCACACGATGACTGATGAACGATACATTCTTTGAAGGGGTGTTGCTGAGCCCTGTTAACTTTCCAACGTTGCATTTAAAATCGTAAACCTAACCTAACCTACTATAACATAATGTAATCTAACCTACATAACGTAACGTAATCTAACACCACCGTAACATAACCTAATCTAACCTAACCTAATCCAACCTACCCTAAGATAACACCAACCAACCATAACCTTATTCCAACCAAACTCCACCATAACCCACCAACCAAAATCAAACTAGCTACAACTACTACTTTCATTACAGCACGAACCGGTGGCTCAAACGACCTTGTATTAGCAGAAAATGGAAAAACAGTAAAAGAAATTGAAACCTTATATCTCCAAGACAAGACACATTCTCTGGGGACATCGAGGAGCGAGTCTTTTACATCCAATCACACCGTAAATTATTCTCAGCCTCTATTACGATTTCTTATTTAAATTAGAGATGAAATTAATATTCTTGGAGTACGTGAAGATCCACACACTCGTTTATTTCACCTCATTAACCACCTAAACATTAACCTAACTCAACCAAACATTAACCTAACCTAACCAAACATTAACCTAACCAAACATTAACCTAACCTAACCAAACATTAACCTATCCCAACCAAACATTAACCTAACCTAACCAAACATTAACCTAACATTAACCTAACCCAACCAAACATTAACCTAACCTAACCTAACCAAACATTAACCTAACCTAACCCACGTAGCCTTCAGGTGATGCAAGCGGAGAGCATCTAATACTCAAAATGGCAAAAAAAAAAAAATCATTCATAACCTCACCTCCGTAACTAAACACTTCTACTACAACAACCCTGTGTGTGTAAAACAACTGGTACCCCCACAACTCAATCAACACCTTCGTCAAGTTCGCCGCTGGTGTAAAAATAAGTCCAGACACTGTACCAAGAAGGAGAGATTTATCATGTGATATGTGGAGGGAACGGCGCTACCAACACTTAATCAAATCACAGCAACGTCTTTATCTCATCTCTTAACTGTTTAGAACAGGGGGAAGGGGAAGGGGGGGGAGGGGGAAGGGGGGAAGGGGGAGGAAGGAGGAGGAAGGGGAGAAAATATGGTATGGTACGTACATAATTCATTAGGAGCCTACACAAACACTCCTTGAGAGTAAATGTGTGTGTGTGTGTGTGTGTGTGTGTGTGTGTTGTGATTCCTATGCCTACAACAGACCCTAAATGGCACACCAGGTACTCGAAGGGAATACAATCACCTTCAAGTTGAATAATTATCGAGTTATTTCTTCACCACTGCACATCTGGAACCCTTAAACTCACCCTCGAGGAGTTAAGACTTAAGGTTAACCTCCAGTAAGTGACACACGTACCTGGAAAAGAGAGAAGAGAGATTATTTAGTTACGTTCTTGGAAAATTAAAAAACACACACACACAAACGCACACAGGGTGAACGTCCATCCTACACAGCTATTTATCAGTAACACACACACACTCCCGGACACACACACACACACACAAACAAACACACACACACACACACACACACTCCCGGACACACACACACACACACACACAAACAAACAAACAAACACACACACACACCTGACACACACACAGCACTTTATCCATAACAAACATTCACCAGGTCACCCCACCCTCCACACCTCAGCAATGAACAATTTAAGCTCAAGAGATCACCTTTGTTTGTGTGTGTGTCTAGTAATCACCACTGACTCCATTAACTGTGTAAATGAGGAGTAAGAAGTTAGGTAAGAAAGGCGATAAGCAGTCAGGTAGTTTGTGCGTTAGTGGTTAATCAGCTAAGGTCAAGATTCTTCAAGTGATCCAATGGCTCTGTGGTTAAATTAAGACGTAGTTATGAGTGTATATGAACGTTTGTCGAGAGAGAGAGAGAGAGAGAGGGGAAGTCACACCTCTGACCTACAACCCCCAAACAATATCACTCGTTGTTCTTTCTTTCTCCTAGAGTCAAAAATAATATAATCTTATCAATTAAGTAATTACTCAAGTGGCTGGAGGTCTACCATGAGCGTGGGAGAGAGAGAGACGGAGAGAATTAAGTTAAAACAGGCAAGAGGGAGATAATGACAAACTCCATGAAGAGATTAGTCCACATAACTGAGACACACAGACGCCGCCCCGCCAAGGCCACCACCACCACTACCCTCCTTCGCTGTCCCCCCCCACCCACCAGTGTTCTGTTTACACCTCAATACACTACTGTAATTGTGTACTCTTCATGATGGACTGTTATCTGGAGTTGAATTAATACATTACTGTAGTTTCACTCTTGATATAAACTGTATCTATTGTATATATATTTGATCTTCCCGTAACTCTGTTGTGGAGTTATAACAGGACAG